>NC_081189.1:7602265-7819765 GCF_902713425.1 Acipenser ruthenus
AGTGGCTCTTGTACGCATAATAGGCTTGCAAATGAACCACATGAGAATGAGGGCAGGTTAGTGCAATTTCTATGACTATAAGGCAGCGAGGAATTGCGTAAAACATTGCAGGGTGTTAGACCTGTGTGGAACAGAGGTGTTATTCCTAGTAGAGTTATTAGGTGGTTATTGGCTGAATCAGCACAAGTAGAATTGACGTTGAGGTTGAGGGTGTCAAGTTGGCTAAGAAACAATGATTCCTCCAAACCTAATTGAGTTTGTCATAACCCCTTAAGGTACACACAGAATTGAGCAGTGGTTCAAACGGTTTATTCTTAAAATACATTTGAGACTTACTTAAGTATCTCGAGGAATCTGACCATTTGAATGACCAGATCCAGCCTGTCAGTACATTTCAAACCCTGTGTGGTGCGCCTCATTGCAAAAATAAGAAAGTTAGTATGATTTGTATTGGTGGGGTGCATACCGTATGTCCCTTGTACCTTAAAGGGTTACTAGAATCAATTACAAAAGTATTGATTCCTTGTGCATGTAAACGAGTAGTGATCAAACAACATGGCCAGCTCCGAACAAGAACAACACCAGATAGAGGAAGCAATAGAGAAAAGATGATAGCTTTAGAATTGGATAAACTGTATTTTTTGAATTGACTGATAGAGACACTAGATTAAGTACATGGATATTTTATTTTCCTGTACAAATTTCCATTATGGAAAATGTGGATGGACCTGTGTGTTTGTAATTGGGCATTTCTTTTATGACATGATCTGCTAATCGATCTTTCCATTTATTCTGTTCAAAAACATTTTAAAAAGTAATGACTGGTACAAGACTCACTTAGGAGGTATTGCTTAATACTACCATCAGTCGAACAATACAAACCAAATTAGAAGACTAAAAGCCAATTCATGTTAATTGTGTTGTTATAAATAGATGGCTTGAAAGTGCTTTCAGTCTGGCAGAGGCTTGTTGAAAGGAAGAGTATCCTCAGTGGGCAGGGAAAGCTTGACTGCTAAAGCCTAATTTGTGGGATAATTTTGGCTTCTAGCCTAGATTCTGACCTACTGTAATTCAGTTACAGGCAACCCTGCATTGCGTTATCATTTATTTAGATAAGTCAGGGTTTTATTTTGAAGAGGTTTGGCTGATGGGATTGTGCAGACTGTTTTATGTACAGTAAGTGAATATCAGATATCCACCTAATCAGAGAGTAGTCTCTTGGTGCAAAAAAATAAAATAAATGACAATAATTGAGCTTATCATGTGAACCGGGAGGACAGGAATCCATTATCAGAGAGTAAGCCCTGACCTTCAGAAAGAAAATCATTATGTAGTTAGCAGATCAAAATGGCACCTAATGCTGCTAATAGCAAGTTAAAGAAATTAGCATTGGATTACTTTTATTGAAAAGAAGGGGGGAAACATACTATAGAGCATTCAAATGCAAACAACTGGGACATGCTGTAAACATTTTGTCATAAATGAAATGTAGTTTGATCACCAAATCAGTTTACCAATACTCATGAATGTTATTATATTAGCATAAACATAAGCATTGCTTTTATTCTTGTGGGGGTACCACTGTACTTGTGGGGCTTCCTGCGTATTAAAACATATATTTGAAGATACTGATCTTTGAATAATGATGAGTTAAATGAAAAACAAATCCCCCCCCCAAAAAAACATTCGTACCTGGCCAGATAACTTCTAATTGAACATATGTGTTATTCTCCGGTTAAAACTAAAAGCTGAACAGATGCAGATTGTTATAAAGCACCTCAACAATAGACCCTGCAAGATTTAACCCTGGATAGAAATACTGCTTTAGTTTAACTGGAGTACAGTGAGGTCTCTTGTCTTTGTAAGGAAAACTAGACCTTTGTTTCCCAGTGCATTTGGATTCCACGCTGCATGTTATGTTAATACAGCAGGCTAACCAGTTAGGACTGCTCCCCTCCTCCTTTCCACAGTATAGTCCTGTTCCCAAGTGATAACCATCTCCTTCTAAATTGAGTGCCATGAATGTGAAGAAGCAGCATTTATTCTAAATGCCATTGGTGCAAAAAGTAGTATGCACCTGGGAACCCCGTATCCAAATGGAACACGTGTTTCAAGTCGTAGGGAAATTGTTCAAATAATTTAATTAAAACTCAATAAAATATGATGTACTAGCATCAAATCAAGTCATTTTTGATGTGCTGCTTTCAGAAGAGGGGCATGCTTAAAATTCCATACTTAATTGGCCTGTTTACCTACCATAGGCCATTATCAGATATCTGTTCTGTATAATGCATTTAAGTATATTTAGGAACATTATAATGTTTGCTCCCTTTCATAATGTGACAATTTAACTGATGCGATTAGGAGCATCAAAATGAAATTAAAACCCGGCAATAAAAATCCTGATACTGAATAAAGAATTAAGAATCCGTTTCCATGCTTCAATTCTCACCCTTGAGATTGGTAATGGAATTTTAATTCAGAATAATTTAAGTTTCTTTTTCTTTAAACCCTTTCATCAAAGGCACCACAGTTTCATGTTTTGAGTTCAAGTCTTGTTCAGTCACTGGTGTTCTGTTTTTTGAATAGATGTTAATTATACACAGGGCTTGAATTCCAGAGCGGGATTGCGGGAATCGCGCATTTTCCAAGTTGCTCCCGCATATCTGCAACTTTCACTGCAGGAAAAGCCCAATTTAGAATGCCTGAAACACTACAACAATCTATAAGGAAGTGGGTGTCAGTGACGAAAGCACTATGAGTCGCATTCTGAGTAGTTCTGGTTAAAATAAATAAGTAAATAAATAAATAAAAGTATTGCTGCATATTTTAAGTACCGCAAGACTTTATTCTCTCGTACATGATTCTCGGCCACTATCTTTAAGGATTATAGAAACTCAGTACATTGCAGTAAATAAACAGTTTTGAAAAAAAACACGATATTAAGTCTATCTAGGTGTTGTTTTGCAAGCGGTGACTTTCGCTTTAACTCTTTAAACTCAGCCCCATTCATTTTGGGGCGCCAGCGCACCGAAGGTTACGCACATATTGCTCAGGCACCGTAAAAGCCACCTACCTGCTTCATGGCTTGTTAAAAGTACAGACTCGGGGCTTTCCAAAGACGTATTCAGTGTGTGTATGCGGTAGCTATCCTTACAAAGGTACCACCAAATGTTCCTGTCAGGATACTGCACTCTGATTGGTTATCATATTATTGTTAATAAAACAATGAATAATCCTCTCCCAACACTGAAACCCTAAACCTAAGGTCAATATCCTATATTGCAGCCATTGCACATCTAAAGTGGTTAATGTTTGGCAGTGAACAAGCGTTTTTGTTACTTTAAAAAAAAGTGACCGGAGTTGCTGACTTCCTCAGTTGTCCTGACAGGAACATTTCGTGGTACCTTTGTAGGCACTATGTATGCGGTACTCCTAGCCGGAACTACGATCGCCTGAAGTTAAGCCTCTCATCATGTGACAGAGTTCACAGCTTAGGTTTCGTTTTGAGCTTTTGCTCCGTAGCAGCTAGACAGAAAGGGACGGTATCGTTGGAAAGCTTGGAAGCTCAGCTTTCTCTCCCCCCCCCCCCCCCCCATGTTAATTTCATATTGAGGTTCAATGGTGCAGTGTTTTTTTTTTGGAGCCTATGATTACAGTATATATATAGGCCTTAGCAGTGACCACAAACATGATTTTTTTTTTTTTAACATATATACTCATCTCTACCACATATAGTATGCCTGATCCTGTTGCATAATATGCAAGGAAATGTTGTGGCCTTTCATTTGATATGTTACATGCATGCAGTACAAACTGTCCAGTAGTTAAACATACATACATGAAAACAGTGAAAAACAGGCAGAAATAGGGCTGAGTGTAAAGAGTTAAAAAAAAAAAAAAAACGGAGCTCTGGTTAAAAGGAAAATTACCTTTTTCTTCTGCTGCATGCAAAAACTTCACGTCAGGCAATGGAGAGTGCTCTGTCTCACAGTGATAAACAGCTGTAGGTCTCCTGAAAGCAGCTTATTTTAAGCAACACCAGTGTGAATGATGATGCAGTATCATTCTTTTCTTTTGCCATTCCCCACAAAAATTTTGGCATCCCCCCCCATTGGCTGCAGCATAGGGGGGAAATCCCCCCAGCACACAAAACTGAAATTCAAGCCCTGTATACAGTACATATACAGCGTGTGAATGGGGTTGGGTCACAGGAATTGATCAGTGCTTGAACAGCAGATAGTTACTTGAACACTTTACATTGTAAATAAACACACAGTGCCTGGATAACCAAGGGCTTTACACCAAAATGCAATGTGCTTAACTGTTTTGTGTGTGAAAAGAGAACCAAGCTGGTAATGTAATTTAGTAACAAGCAACTCTTTTAAGCATTTAAAGGTACGAGTAGCAGCAAAACTCTGATACAAAACAAATTGCAAATTGCATTGTGCTGTAAAGACCTTGTGCGCATCACTTTCACCCATGTTCTCATGGTTACAGTGTGTATCCATTTACAAAAACAGCGACTGTCCTGGCAGGTTACTTATTCTCTTTTAGATGTAGACAAACAGATATTTTTTCAAGTTTGGAATCATCTTGGTAAAATGACCCTTTGCTATTGTGTGAAATTGAATTATGTATAACTAGAGCAGCAGTAGAACAGCATTTTAATGAGGAATGAGGTGATGTTCGTTTTACACTAGCCAGTGTGTTGTTATTTGACTTTGTGTTTGTTATTATTGATGTAGTACACTGTCTTCAGTTCAGCATGTTGCACATTGTGGACCACGGGGTACTAAGCGGGGTCTGCCTGCATATTTCTTCCCAGCTGGGCCATTGCTTTCTGCCAGTGACACAGCAGATCTTGCGAGTGGTAGGTCTGTTCTTTTTGCTTGTTCTGCTGCCAGTCGTTTTCATCATTGACCGATTTTGAATTAAGTACATGTCTGCATCAATTCTACAGCTGATCTGTAAAAATTATTATTAATTTTTTTAACAGTCTGTATTTGTTTTTTAAAAACTACTGTAGTATCCAACTACATGGGGTATTTACAACAATTAAGGAACGTGTTCAACGTTTTGAAATCAAGGTTTTCTCCTCAGTGTTTACAAATTCGCCCGAGGGTCTCTGTACGTAGCAGTATTATATTTAGCAATAACCTGCCCATGTTTCGAATTCGATGAGCGCTAGGACCCGGCGGAAATCGCGTGCATGTTCTAGGGCAGGATTGTAAATGCGCCATGACTCCGCCTGATCGGGTCTTATTGCAAAGCTGAATGTTGGTGCGATTTCAGGCCTGTACAACTTAGCTTATAACATTCACTAAAGAACAAAACACAGGTGTGTGTATAGCGACTACGTGTGTGGCTGTCTGTCTGGCAGGGTACATTAGAGCTAGGAGCACCGATTTCCGTGTTAATTGAAGGTCATCTGTTATTTTTTTTTTCATCCCAAATTGTATTGTGTGTCTGATCTCATTGCAGCAAACCAAGATGGAGTACGAGTGGAAACCAGATGAGCAAGGACTTCAGCAAATTCTACAGCTTCTGAAAGAGTCCCAGTCTCCGGATACCTCCACACAACGAACCGTCCAGCAAGCATCCTTTTTAATAATGCTGCTATTAATAATATTAAGAGCAGATCAGGGACGATCGGAAGAGATGTGTGGGGTGTATTCTCGTGTTGTACAGAGTATATCATTTGAGGTTTTGTAATAACCGGGATGCAGAACCACACTACTCGGCTCGGCGGGTTGCTCGATACCAATAGTAATTGAACAGCGGGTTGTTGTTTTCTTTTAACTATAGTTAAAGTTATTTTTTATTGTATTTTTAAATATTGTCTGCTTATGATTTGAATGGTTTGAGGGGTTAGCCTCCTCTTAACAAATCTGTGATGCAAGTGCGATGGATTGTGCCTTTTTTTTTGTAAATGTAGTTTACCGATTCGAGCATGCATGGACCAGGTAAATATATTGTTTATTCGAGTGGAACAAAATAATTTTAACACATCAATATTGCAGATTATATATATATATATATATATATATATATATATATATATATATATATAATATGTTTTATTTTTATGAATTATTTTTTTTTTCTGTGGATTTGCTTATCGTACCCGTACGACTATGTGTTAGGCGTCTACTATCCCCGGCGTTGCGTAGAATTTCCCGAATAAACCAAGCTGGGTGATGGCAGAATAGCTGCCTTTCTACAGTCGGTATGCTGTGAGTCACTCCAGTATGACGGTTTTATACTCGATGTCAGTACAACAGTAATATGTTAGACGCTGTAGATATGAATACTGTCTATACACACTATCAAGGCTATTTGGATTGACTGTATTTATTTTTCTTGAAGCCTGTTGTTGGCATACACTATGTTAATGATAACGAGTTACATTCGCCTGTAGTATAATGTCGCGATGTATGGAGGGACTTGTTCACCTGGGCCTACAGCTATGGCCAAAAGTGTTCTATCACCCTATAGAATTAACACATTTTGATTCGAACATGAAATACTGTACTATTATGGATTCTGGTCAGTGGCACTGGGACCATTTTTAAAGTGGGGGTGCTGAAAGCCATTGCACAAAACTGTAACCCCATGATGGAAGCCATGCAAAGTCTGCTGCACCCCTAGTTCCAGCACCCCTGCTCTGGTAGACTTTTGCGATATCATTTTGTAGTTCTTTTGATTACATGATGTTAAATAAAATATCTAAATTTATATTTCTTTTTATAAAATCATGTTTCAATCAAAAAATTCTAGATGATTAAAAACTTTTGGCCATAGCTGTACTATTAGACAGTAACTTGTATTCAGTTTGTCATTGCTACTTTTAGTCATTTCTACATTTGATACAGATTGCATAGCACTGCATGATCCAGACCCATGGTTAGGGCTTTGTCGTTAGTGATCATCATTAATAACTGCGTACATTGTGAGCGCATTGTCTTATCCCTAACACAAGAATTTTACTCTGTATGATTGGCATGTTTATTATTATTGGAACTTGCTAACTTTCAAAAGCGTGTGTATGATTGCATTTGGTATTCTTGTAGCGAAGACCTGTTGATAAGTAGTTCACTGCACAACACAACACATCTAACTTGCCATCTTATGTGTAAGGTCCTGTGAAAATCACGGAAATTTTCTTTAAAATTCACGACAGTGTCACGGGTAAAGTATCGTATTTCGCAGAATGTGCACAGAACTATTTTATTAATTGTGTGCAGATTATTATTATTTTTTTAAACATCAAATATAGAAATAAATGCACAGACATCATCAAAATCAACGTCACAGTTATTCAAGCAATTTACAGTTAGCTTGTGAAAGGGTGTTGTAATTGTATCTGCAAGGACAGCTTTCAGTTCTAGTACGTTAGATGCATGTTCACCATTTAGGTCTTGCAAAACAAATACAATGTGTAAAACATACTGATCTTGGACATCGGTCGACTCGTCAGTGACCACTGACAAGCAACCAGACTGTTTTACCAATTCCATAATCTCCTGCTTGTGATACTCAGCATCTTTAGGTAAGTATTCATGTCTCAGCTAGGCTGATGAACGAATCGCACTTTGCTACACTCAGTCTGAAGAATTTACATAACTTTTGGTTGTCCAGTTTTTCAAGAAGTGTATTTGCGCATACAGACGCCTCTGTCTGGTCCAAATGTGATGTGTTTCGTGCTTCGTGGTTTTCAGTGGACTCACTGGTTTTTGTTTCTTTGCAAGTAAAGCAGTAATACTGCTCTGGATTTCTGCCTTTCTCTTTCGGTGAATACTTGAATCTAAATGCTGTCAACAGCTGATTCTTGGTAGTGATACAGTAGCGTTGCAGGATTTACAGAAGATCTTCCCTCCATCTCTGTGTAAATGATCTGCTGCAGACACATTTAGCCTTTTTAGAGACCTCAATTTTCTTGTTTACATTGTATAGTATTTTAAATTTCCTGCCTAGATTGCATAGTCACATGACAGAATCACTGCACAGCACTGTGCATGGCAAATAGTACACGCAGGCACACAGCATAGCAGTATAATTTCGTTAATGATTTTTTTTTGCATGAAATACAAATTATGAAATGTATTTATTTCTTAAGAATATTGTAAAAATCGCATAATTTCACAATTTCGGCGCAACCTGTGAAATCGCGTTTTACACAGGGCCTTACTTATTTGTTATTGACTAGAGGCAGATGCATACCAGCGTAAAATACAACAATTCATGTATATAGTTACCATTAGTTTTACCATTAGCGTGGTCTTTTTCAACTTTGAGTAGAAATATTAATATTAATTAAACACTGTACAGATACAATCCTATTTGGCAGATTATTTGTAGTCTCCCCAGTGGTCAGTTTTATATAGATAGATATAGAGATAGATAGATAGATAGATAGATAGATATAGATATATATATATATATATATATATATATATATTTTTTTTTACCCAGCTCACTTTACTGGAGATTAATAAGCACACTCGAGTCTATATGAATGTCTGCGTCATTCAGTCTATGAAACATCACTTGTGTTTTTTTCTGTTCAGTTCTTACAATGTTCCTTAACACCACTGACTTCTAGAAACTTGAGCAGCTAAATCAGTATCCAGACTTCAACAACTACTTGATCTTTGTGTTAACAAAGTTGAAATCGGAAGGTAAGAGAGGCTGTTTCTTTCTTTCTTTCTATCTTTCCATTTTGTGAATAGTCACAGGGCAGTGCATTCATCATGTATTACTGTAGTAGTTTCAAGCTGAGATATGCTTACCACACCTCTTATTGTTTTGTTATGCCTTTCATAAATGTTTGAAGATTTTACTAATATAATTTTACTATGGGCAAATGACAGGGCCTACTGTACACATATAGCTGCACTTCTAATGGAACTCTGTCCTGGATCAGTGGTGGATTTATGCATGTGGTGACTGAAGACAACAATACCAATCAAAAACTGGCCAAGTAAATTATACTTGGATGCAAACTAACATTTATTTCAACATCTGAAACTTTGTAACGTAAATGAATAATGCGTTTGTTAGGGTGAGTCATTATTGGTGTCAACTCGTAACATTAATGTGTATTTGGTATGAAGTGATAAGGGGCATTATCCTTCAGGATATTTAAGAAGAATGTTGTTTTCACACTGAAATGTAGCCCATGATAGAAATAGGATGACGGGTAATGTTTGCGTACGTAATTAAATTGCCAATCCGCATGACACGATTATAACAAAAATGGTGCAAACTGCGTTTTGGCATAAAGGCCTTGATAAATTTGGACCATGGTCCCTACCTCAGTCTTAGTACCTATCCCGCTTGGCTTTCGTGATATTCTCACTACAGTTGCTGATTCCTGCGTACAGTACTATACCTCATTGTACTGCCAGCCACTTTGGCAAACATCTACATTTTCATCTTCTAAGTAAATACCAGTACCTCTGTTTTCTGTTTCAACAATATTAATGACAGAGAAGCACATGCAGTACATAGCACATACTGAAACCTGTCCAACACTGAGTAGCAGTATATCTGGGTTAGGATGATGAATAGGAGTTTTGTTTTGACATGGGTGATTCTTGGTAGAGTACCACCAAATTCAAAAAATGATGGACATACAGGTTGTGGATTGGAACAATCCAATGAAACAGACACTTCAAAATCTTGCCATTAACCAGATATTGAGGATGTTTGTGTTGGTGGGTCTATCCTTTTGCACAGACGTTTGATCGTCAGCAGCCTTGGGATTGCAAATATACAGATATTGATTGTTACATGTTCACAGACCATTATTTTGTGTCATTTTAAGGGAAAAAAGTGTGTGTTTTAAAAGCTTTGTAAATTGGGTCCTGGATTTGTAACGTTGGCGCTTCAAGCTACTGTAGTTACAACATTGTCTACACCCCATGCCTCAGGGTTCAGTTGTAAATTAGCCATGTAATTATATTCAACTTTAACTCATTATTACTAACGCTGTGTGTACGTATTCCTGTGATACTGGAGGCTGTATGGTCCAGTCGTTAAAGAAGTGGGCTTGTAACCAGGAGGTCCCCGGTTCAAATCCCACCTCAGTCACTGACTCATTGTGTGACCCTGAGCAAGTCACTTAACCTCCTTGTGCTCCGTCTTATGGGTGAGATGTAGTTGTAAGTGACTCTGCAGCTGATGCATAGTTCACACACCCTAGTCTCTGTAAGTCGCCTTGGCTAAAGGCGTCTTCTAAATAAACAAATAATAATAATAATAATGTCATATCCCAAAGCTTGGAGACAGTACTTAGTTGGATTGAAAGTTAAATGGAGAACACATGTTTTTGCCAGATAGAATAATTAAAAGAATATAGGGCTTGTCCAAATGTTCATTATTTGGGTTATTTGTAGTGCTGTTGTCTTTGATACCTTTTGCATTTTCTGATCTAGATTTTCTTAGATCTTAAGCTGACCTTTATTCATGTTTCCTTTGCAGATGAACCCACCAGATCTCTTAGCGGTCTGATTCTGAAAAACAATGTGAAGACACATTTTCACAACTTTCCAAATGGGGTGTCGGACTTCATAAAAAACGAGTGTTTAAAAAACATTGGAGACACATCGCCGTTGATAAGAGCCACTGTGGGTGGGTTTTTTATGTCATCTCAACCTTTTTGGAATCTGGGCATCTCAGGACACGTTTCATTGCAAGGAGTGTCTCCTCGGCCATTGTAATGAATGGAACCATGCACGCTCTTTAGGTTCAATTGCCATGTGGAATCCTGCAGTAACAAGAAAATATACGTTAAATACACATTTTATATATTAAGTAGAATAAAAAAATATCTGTATGAAATAGGTTACAGGCATGCTATTTTACTTTTCGGATTCCTTGTATTGACAAAGGGGACACCATTTCTTTAAACGTTGTTATAGTTTCACTTTGTCTCATAGTTGCATCAGATTGTGGTTGTTGGGTGTGATGTAGACTACAAACAACTGGGTCACACATTTTCGCCCACCCTTATAGCGTTTTTCTTCTCTGCTTAGTGTAAACTCTTCAATAAGGGTCTTGCATTGTGACTGTTGAAATGAAAGCCTATCCAATTTCTGGGACATTGTATGCCTATATCTACACATCTCTTCCTTAGTACATATTTGAAATGCTGGGTGTGCAAAACTCTGAAGAGATATGTCTGCCTGCCTCCACTATACCCCTGTCTCTGTGGGTATGTGTGATAAGCGCTATATCATCAAGACTAGTATGCAGTTAAATAGTCATTCAAACGGCATATATTCTGCAGTATGTAAACATATTGTTTTGTCTTTTAGGTATTTTGATCACAACTATTGCCTCAAAGGGAGAGCTACAGAATTGGCCGGAACTCCTTCCCAAGTTATGTGTGCTTTTAGACTCTGAGGATTACAGTACCTGTGAGGTAAGTTCTCTCAATCGCTGAGAGTAAAAATATACTCTTATCTCACTATTTATCTATACCTGTATGATATTTACCTAAAAAAATAAATTAAAAAAAAAAGCTAAACTAGTGCACATGTTGCCTCTCTATATCCCTGCTGCCATATTAAGGTATTTCCATGTACAATTGAATCAAAGGTCTTATGAAAATACACATTTCGATTAAGACCTCCAGTTAAGTAGGAACTTTAATACCATGGAATTATGTTTAAAGAATGGGTTGTTGGTAGGTGTTTTTAAATTGAATTTGTTTAGAACAATTGCTTTTTCTATGTATTCATAGTGTCAGTTCAACAATATTCAGGTTTTGAGTTTTTTTTATTTGAGGATGTGGTTTTGTTGTATTTTCATATATAAATTTAATTTTAAGTACAGATAATGTCCAGTTTATAAACATGCATTCGTAGGGTCTTTGCTTGTGCACTGTCTATGGAGGCTTTACCAGTTTAGCTCCCTCATATAGCCATGTTCTGTTCTCCATGAAGAAATAGCTTTGGTCTGTCAGCAGTTGTGTGTGAACTCGCTACCAATGCCCAGTGTTTACGTTTTAATTTATTTTTCCAATGACATTTGACACGTTGCCTAGGATGAGATTTTTTGTACTCTCTTTGAAAATGTAATTGTTTCCCTTGAATTCTCCTCGATTTGTTTTGGTACTGGTAACTGTTCAAGGGATTCTCCTGTGTGCTGCACTCAGTTCAGTTGAGGTTCTTCTCTCCTGTCTGTTCAACACTAGCATTCCACCCCTTGTTTCTTTGTGGGCGAGGATTTTGAAAGTAAACAATATTTTCCGATCAGTGAAGAATGGTTTTGAGGGAATAGGATGGATTCAAAATAACAGAATGCCTCCACCTAGCACAGTAAATAAAACCACATGCATTTAAACTGTACTAGTTTATTTTGTAAGAAAGTGAATTCCTGTTTAGTCATTTGTTTCGCATTACAGTTTTCAGTGGCTGATAGCTGCCAGTGCTGTGTCTACCAAATTTATCTGACGCATGACTTCACCAATCAGAGTCGTAAACAATGAGAAATGTGTATGAAAAGTAAGAATAATCAAGAATTTAGCTGCACTCTTAAAGGAAAAAGCTTTAGTAGAATACATGTGCTTTTATTCAGTCGCTTAGTGGTGGCATTCTGAAGTGATTTTTGTCCATCGCCGCTCGCACTAGTACATACTGCCTTGCTTTGTTTACATTGGAGACTCCTGCGCCATACGGAAGCAAGCGGCTTAAACTGACGTAAGAAAGTTTACAAACTAGAGGAGGCCATTCGGCCCATCTTGCTCGTTTGGTTGGTAGTAACTTGTTGATCCCAGAATCTCATCAAGCAGCTTCTTGAAGGATCCTAGGGTGTCAGCCTCAACATTGCTGGGGAGTTGGTTCCAGACTCCCACAATTCTGTGTTTGAAAAGTGCCTCCTATTTTCTGTTCTGAATGCCCCTTTTATCAAATCTCCATTTGTGACCCCTGGTCCTTGTTTCTTTTTTCATTTGACAGGGGATAATGACGGTGATTACGTTCATGAAACGGTGTACACGGGTGAATCACTTTGACAGTTAGTCACTTTAGATGGTAATCAAAAATAAATGTGGGTGTAAAAAAATCAATTCACTTTTAGACCTTACATGGAGAAATAATATAATGGGTGGTAGTCAAAGGTTTAAGTATAAATATTCAGCTAAAGGAATTCAAGAATATTGGAATAAAGGACATTCATTTTTGTTCTGCGCTTTAGTTCATTGATCTGTAGTAACAGAGTAAAGCAGAAGTACGTGTTTTCCATGCGCCAGGTATGACACCCGTATAAACCACACAGGAGATGTATATATAAATGAATTAGTGCTGGGACAAACACAGGATTTTCATGTTCGGATATTCGCTCATAATTTAAATATTAGTTTGGATATTCGTTAGTTTTCAAAAAGTAATAAAATCCATTATATTGCTCGGAATGCAGGCAGAGACAGCATAGGGGCAGGGGGGGCGTGGCCCCTGTGTGCGTGCCTTTATTTTACAGCAAGACGATGTTACAATTCTTCGATCTATTGCTGTTGAGGTTTAAAAGTTTTAAATTGAGATGAGGCAAAACATACATGATGATAATTGGCCAGTTAAAAGCCAACAATTTCCTTTGAATTGAAAGCAACCCAATGACATCGTTTAAGAGCATCACCATGTTCAAATTAAATGTGGGTTCCTTTTATTTTTATTTTTTTAAACCCTACCCGAAGACGTTACACGCTACTGTTATGCTTATGTGTTTATAATGTGGATCTGCATCGGCCACGCGAAAAACTTGCCTGTCTACAGATTAAAAGGTGACAATTTGTTTAATTGAAAGCACTTTGGAGATTATACACACAGCACAACCTAATTGTGTGATTTAAACGTTTTTATATAAAATCCACTGTAATAGCCAAGCACAGTGACTCATTGTGGCATTGAACAATGGCTTCATGCTCTTTAGGCAGGTGCTACAGGTACTTCAAAGGTTCCTTTTAAGAGCTTTCAGTAACTCGGTCTTGAAGTCGTTTTTTATTTGGATTTGTTGCATCATGTAGAGCCTCTTAGTGTGTGTGTGTTGCACATGAAATGTGATTTGATCCTCTAGTATAAACACGAAAATACTAAATATACTGTATTCGGAAGCATTTGTCTGCAATGTTCTTTTTGCAATCCCTATGTGGAGTCCTTCCAGCTCACTTGGACCACACTCTGGGTCGGTGTTTCCTTCATTTGTGGCTGGATGCATCAACCCCTTGTGATGGAGAAAAGGGTCCCAGGGTAGGTGGAGTGTGCGTGCAAGAGAAGAGCTGTGCAACTCGTGCCCCACATGGGGAGAACTCGTATGGAGGTGGTAGAAATGCCCATTTCATTAACTTTGAAGGTATTATACTAGTGATTTAAGGAAAAATGATAAATGCATAAGAAAGAATGAAATATTACTGTAAATGTGTTGTAACAAAAGGCTACATTTGATGGCAATTGGAGGGGTTTTAAACAGGTTCTAACAATGGGTATATTACGGATTTAGTCTATTTCAAACAGTAATGGTGTGCATTGGGCAGAGTTTCTGCAGTAAGTTCCCTTTGTGTTAGACAACTCTTGACCCTTTGTGTGTGTGAGTGATTGCTGAATGAAGGCTCAGTGCATCGAGTGGGGGCAGAGGGGGACAGAAAGGCATGGCTGGGGAGCAGATTGTTTCAGATGTGAATACAGCAGTAGGCTGAAGTAAGGCTTTCTGTTTTTTTGTTTTTTTTTGTATTGGTAAATGGATTGAATTGCAGCATTGTGTTTCATTGTTGGCTGTGGTTTGAGTTGTTGTCTGGGGGTTAGCCCACTTCCAGTTGTAATTGAATTCTGTGAACAGCAAAGTGCTGAGACAGCAGCTGAACTGATACGACAGGAATTGGCTGTGATTATTGTACTTTTAAACTTGGAAATTGTTCATGGTTCAATTGGCCATGTTGAGGGGAAAAGCTAGTTGCACAGACACCCACCCTATTTACTCTTGCAATGTCTCTGAGATCCTTTCTGTTGCTGAATAGTTGCATACATCTTGTATAGGTCTAGTGGATCACATGACCAGCAATGGACATATGTATAGTTATGCTAAGAAATGAATGAATGAATATGTCCATGACCTTGCACTTGACTTATTGAAACAGAAAAAAAAACACCATTAAGCATGTTTGTGTGGTGGCCCCAAACTGAATGAATGAGTTTTAAAAAGAGTTTTTTTTTTTGTATTGCTGCAGTTAACAAGGAGTTGTCTTTATCACGCTGAAAAAGAAAACGCTGAACCTAGTGTCTCCTTAAAAATAGAATGAGCAATGAGAAACCTTCTTGTAAAGGCAAGCTTGATCGCTCGCAAACGAAAGCTGCCTGTGCTTCCTTGTGATGCCGAGCTTACAGCAGCACCAGCTAAAGCTTCTGATCCAGCAGTGCTCGAAATAGAAGAGAAAAATAGTGTCATTCAGAGGTTTTGTTTGAGTGTTTTGCTTCTTGAAACAGGAATTGCTCTTGGCTGGAGACACAAGATTTTCTTTTTTTGTACTGCAGTTTAACCCTTTGCGGTCCATTTATTCAGCGCCTGTCAGGCGTGTCAGGTCCAATTTATTTTCACCCTTGCTGTTTAAAAGTAATTTTTATTCACAATAAAACAGGTTTTAAAGGCATGGCATATCAACAGGACACTCGATACTGCATCTCCAGCCCAGCCACTCCCCTTGTTCTCTGTATTTATCACATATCTCTTCATAGTCATGCATACTGATAAATCATCTCCTGATCACTCGTTTTATCACCAATCCCCTCAATAATGCTATCCGAGTCATTATTTTATTACTATAACATCTCAAAAAGCTCTGCAAATGTCTGTGATATTCTTTGAGCGCTGGATGCGGAAGCAGCTATCTTGTTTGTTTATGTCCGTGTTGTGTCTGTGGTGAAGGGACTATGTGTATTGCTCAGATCTGCCTCCTTTTTTTTCGGCTTCTATTGGCCTCACTCGGCCAAAAACGACTAGAGACCTGTGCTTGACTTCTTTTTGATGATGTCGGACAGGGTCCGACATAGGACCGCAAAGGGTTAATGAAAAATAGATTGACTTTGGAGGTGTTGTAGGATAGATGTGCAGTAAATATGGTCAGCTTTTCTGTGTCTCAACACTTTCATTAATCGATGAATAGACTTAATTCTTGCATCTCTATCAAAGTCACCTCTAAATCAGTGATACTCACTTGTGGCTCTTTCAGTCCAGGCCTTTGTTCTGTCCAGGCCTTTGTTCCAATCAGGCTCTCAGTTGCAAAAAAAATTAAAACCTGTTTGTAAGGTCTTGGACTGCACTGGATTAAAAGAGCCACAAGTGAGTACCACTGCTCTAGACCTTTTGTTTTCTGGGGATATGCAGCACAATATGTTTTCACTTTGCATTGTTTGACAGTGAATTGTATGGCTTTATCTCAAAAGATGGCATCTATCTCCCTATAAAGAGGCATTTGAGGTGTTGGGTAAACCCAAGTGTTCTGTTTTGAGGATTATGAAGATGAATGGTACCTGATGCATCATTTAATCTCGCAGACTTCATACCCAGGCATGTACAAGCTGTTCTGTCTGCAGGAGCTGGCGCAAATTACTAGTCATGACCACAGGGGCGTTAATGTTTGGCAGGACAGTGTACTCTAAAAGAGAGTGAAATTCAAAGCAGTCAATCACGTAGCTGATTCTTTATTATCCCTTGCAGGGGATGAATGTCCCTGGTGACAGATAAAGTGGAGGGGTTATTACAGATCCAAACTGTTCTGTGGATGACGTTCGTTCTGTAAATGAAAAAATAAATAAAAATAAAAAATGTAAGCACAGGTTATTGAGAGTACGAGAATCGGTATGTGGAGGTGTAAATTTACATCGAGGGTTTGGAAACTCTGATCTGGAGGACTGCTTAGCCATTTGTGATGAGGCTTGGTTAGGACATTCTTTGAATTATTGAGAGCATTACTATCTGGAGGTAGTGTATTCAGAGCTCTCTGTCTCTCGATTACATGACATCCTGAGAGCTTTGCTTCAATTTGTACATGGACTAAATATAAGACTGCATACACTGGACTGTAACGAGTATTTTAGATAAATATTTCAGCACATGACATGTTTGAGTCAGTGGTCTGTGCTGTGAATAGTGAATGAATCGATGCTAACAAGACTGAAGATGCATTGTTACAAGAATAATGATCAGTGATTTTAAGGTTTGAATTTGCCTCTTACAGGGAGCATTTGGAGCGCTTCAGAAGATCTGTGAAGATTCGGCTGAAATTCTGGACAGTGATATTCTTGACCGACCACTGAATATCATGATACCAAAATTCTTACAGTTCTTTAAACACAGCAGTCCAAAAATTAGGTAACTCCTTCATCAATTATTTAAAAAATGTGTTAGTTTAATATTATATTGCTTCCCCTTGGGAGCCAATGTGGGTTAAAAATATATTGTGAGCAGTAGTGTGTGTGGATATAGAGATAGATAGATAGATATGCTGACTTGTTTTATAGCCTGCAACACGCAAGCCGTGCTCTACTTGCATGCTGTACACTCCATACAAAAGCCTTCTCTTTACAAGATAATCCTTATAATTCACACATGCATACATTAGGGAAACTCTGACAAATGACCCATGCATTTGTAGTTGAGTTTTCATTTATGTGAGTTATACCCACAGTCTTTAACAGCTTGGCTGAATATTGCAGTCTTTTTGCATAATCCTTTAAAATGTCCAAGCTACTTGCACATATCTGTTTTTGTTTGTTTGTTTTGTGAAGACCTAATACTGTTTTAATGCCACAGATTTAAAAACAAAATGTTGTGTGTGTTTTCCTCTGTCAGTTTGTGACATCTTTGACACTGCTTTTGACCAGATAGAAAATAACAGTAATATTACCGCGTTGCTATGGGAAACGAAGTTCGTGTATTTTAATATGGGGGTTGGAAATACTCTCATTGCACAGCAGTTCGAGCTATTCTGTGTTTATTACTATGAGCTTCATTTTTTTTTTTCACAGCCAAAAGAGCCTATTCACATCAAATGCTACTCTGGGGGACTTGACTGTCCTGCTTTTATTAAGGGGGTTATATCCATTCACATCAGGGGGGTGTGATCTGCAACAAAACCAGTGATACAAAATGTTGAAGTGTTGAGACACTATACAGAGTAGCTGTAAAATTATATATGAAAACTGTTCCTGTGCAAATTGTAAATCTAAATATAATTCTGTTTGTGCTTGCAAGGCTACAGTGTCAGTCGCAAGAGGGAGAGGAAATATTATATCTGGAGTTAAACAGCCAAGGAAATCTGCAAACTGCATGATTAACTAATTCATTCATTCATTCATTCATTCATTCATTCATTCATCCATAACTTTAAACAAACTCAAAAACTGTAGTACTGGTAAGGAAATAAAATACAGCAGCCCTGGTGCTTGTCGACCAAAATGGCTATTCAGATTTAAAGAATGCATCCCCAGTAAAAAATAACTAATAAAGTAATGTTTGTCTGTTCTACCCTAGATCAAGTCCAACATAATGTTTGTTTTATGATGAAGTATTTGAAAGCTTCAATTTCCATCTAATTATTAACTGGTAGTGATTTCTCAATATACAAAAGAGCTTATCTGCAGTGATGTGGGTGCAGCAAGGAAACAAGGTCTGCTGTTTTTTTTTTAACTTCGTTCCCTCTCCAGTTTTCTAATCCAATAATTTCTAAACTTAATCTATACCCTGAATGATTTTAAATGTGAGGACTTGCATCAAGTAGAGTGTGGTGTGAATAGGCCCTATATACAAACAAGAGAGAAAGCTCATATTAACACATGGAATAGCTCAAAAATCTTTAATTTATTTTACATACTGATTTACATTTGTGAAACAGTGAATTCCGGGACCAAAGTTGTTTTTGTTTTGTTTGTTTGACCTTTTATTTTGTTCATTTCTTCTGTAATTTGGGGGTGGGATGGGGAGGGGGGTGATAAGTGACAGTGGCCTGGTTAGGGGGAAAACAAAAGACAACAAAATCTGTAGTGTTTTGCAAACTGATGTCTTCATTCCAGGTGCAGCATCTTGATTCATGATAATCAATGAAACGTGATTGCCGACACCTAACTATGCAAGATATTCAGAAAATTCTTTTTTATTACTTTTTTTGTTTGTTTTTTTTAACCTTTATAGGTCCCATGCTGTTGCCTGTGTCAACCAGTTTATCATTAGTAGAACTCAGGCCCTTATGTTACATATTGATTCTTTTATTGAGGTGAGTTTTTCCAGAGGGGTCTTCAGTGGGTTTGTGTCTTACAGCTCTTTGTGGCTTCTTAGGCTTTTTCTGTCTTTTTTGTTTTATAAAGATAACTTTCGCCCACTTCTGCACACGCACACACACAATGTTCTTGTTGCATTAATTGTAAAATATGTAAAAGTGGAGGAGTAAACTCCAGTAACCTAGAAATTTAGAAAATGTTTTGTTACTTTTATTGAAGAGGATGATACATTTTTTTATTATGATAAAATGTATTAAATTTAGTTTTGTAAGCCTAGAGAGTTTGAATTGGCTACATATTCCTTATTGTTTTTTTTAGGAAACCGTAAGGGTTATGGAGCATGTTGTTGTTTTAAAAAAAATATTTATTTATTTATTTTGCTGCTAACCTGCAGTTTGTATTGAATTGGGAGTTCCTTTATGTCTGCATGTCTTCCTGTCCTCAGAATCTGTTTGCACTGGCCACTGATGAAGAGCCCGAGGTCCGTAAGAATGTGTGCCGCGCCCTGGTGATGCTACTGGAAGTTCGGATGGATCGGCTGCTTCCTCACATGCACAACATTGTGGAGGTAAAGCTGGCCCCCCTCGTGTAAAACTGCCACCACAAAGTCCATGTAGGCAATGGTCTGTTTGAAGCAAAGTAAGGCTTTTAATTTAGTTCAGCAGCACCACCTTGTGGAGACAGTTCAGAATGCATTCTTCGCTTCTTAAACTTGGAGGTTATCTAGAGAAAATAAGAACCTGATCTTAAATGAAAACATCTTGGTGGATTGTTTGTCTTGTAGTAGATAGTTTCTCCTCCTATTGAAATGCATATTTATTCCCAGAGGTAGGCTGAAATGCAGGTGTAATTGAACAGATTTTGATTTGCAATAGCTGTCAATCTATTGTAAACTTTGGCACTTGCAAAACCAGAATGTGTGTAATTAGAATGCGGTGTGAACAGCTCAACAGGAGATTGCTTGATGCTACATTACTCTGAGGGAGCCTCTTATTTTAATGCCTCTGTAACCTTGTAACTGGAAAATCATGAAGACTAATGTACCCATACACAGGATGCCACCGCAGACTCCATCTACCGGAGAAGGCTAATGCACTTTAATATCCAGATGTATTTTTAAATGGTGACGTGGCAGAGTGTAAAACTGAATAACAGTTCTGCAGAATAGTTCAAAAGCAGCCAATTGAATGTAATGCATAGTACAAGAAAGACAGCTTTTATTTGAACTTTTACTTTAACTGTGGAAGAAGATCAAGTGACCTGGCCATGCTCAAACAGTGATGAGCTGGAATCGGGTCCTAGCTTGCCCTGGTGCTGTGATTGGACCAGATCGCCAGGCTGTTCTGTATGGTCCTCACTTGTGCTCACTGAAATCGGTATCTTTTTAGCTGGAGTGGAATTCTTATGCGATTTCTTTTGATAAAATTAATTTGGACAAATGTTTTAGATTCCGACAACCCGTTATCAATGTTTTAATGTATTCAAAAGGCTCACATTTGCTTAGTTAAATGTGTGATTAGCATTTCCTTACTTTTTACATCTTAATTTAGGGAATTAGTGTGTTTGAGCTTTAAAAAAAGAGTAACATTGTGCGTTGGGTCCCCAGGGACTGTAGCTTCATGTAAGTAAATATGAGGCACAATAACATTGATAGAATAGGACCCATGTTTTATGATACCCCTGTATTAGATTGGATTTTGTAGCCACACCCAACTGATGCACCACTGCTGCCACTGCCTGTTTGGTACTAATTCATTCTCTTGCACTGGGGGAAATGCAGTTTAAAGAACTGCCACATAACATACCATTTATAATACTACCATGCTTGCTTGTTATACTAATTATACAACTTCTTTCTTTATTTTGTTTCTAGTACATGTTGCTAAGAACCCAGGACCAGGATGAGAATGTAGCTTTGGAGGCTTGTGAGTTTTGGTTGACGCTAGCTGAGCAGCCGGTCTGTAAAGAAGTGCTGTGTGTACACCTTTCGAAGTAAGTTCAAATCTGCTCTGCTGTAATTTGAAGGGCATCAGCATTAGAACAGTGAATGCATGAAAGCCAGTGTTCCATTTGTGTTTAGTGTTCCCTGCTGGGGATGTGCTAGATAACAGGGATAGAGTATGTGTGTACAGGATGTATACTGCGGGAATTTAAATTCATAAACGGTTTAATGATATAAAATTGTAATTATACAAATTATATATTTATATCTTTTAAAGCTTCTTTTGTGTGCATCTGTTTCAGGTTAATCCCTGTTCTTGTAAATGGTATGAAGTACTCTGAAATTGACATTATTCTGCTCAAGGTGGGTTAAACAATTATTCTGCATCACAATTAAGATCATAATTAAAAATGCCAAATCTGTACATATTTACGATATTGAGATACCGATTTACTTCAATTTCTGCTGGGATATGCATGTTACTAATTGTTTATAGAGGATAAGTTATGTGCAGCCAGTTTTACTGTGAGTGGGAGCCACAAAGAATGGCTTGCGTAAGATCACACAGTTAAGATGGGGGTGGTAGACCAAGTATTTGAGATATTCAAAGGTGATGCTTTGCTGTGTTGTGTGATTTTTTTTTTTTTGTATGTTGGGTTAGATTAGGTGTACGCCAAACCGTCCACCCATCATATGGCATATATCACTAAAAGCGTTTGAGATGCATGCTTGGTAATTGCAGGGTAAGAGAAACCTGCTCGTCTGTCGTTTTTGCGTTGCCGTGAGGTTTTGGTTCCCAATGCAACGTTCACACTCCTCTGGCCTGGCTGGTTGCTAATCTAGTTTTGTTTGTCCTTAAGGGAGACGTGGAGGAGGATGAAGCGATTCCGGACAGCGAGCAAGACATCCGGCCACGTTTCCATCGCTCTCGCACCGTGGCACAGCAGCACGAGGCAGACGGCATCGAGGAGGATGACGATGATGACGATGAACTTGATGATGACGACACTATTTCCGACTGGAATTTGAGTAGGAGCAATTGCCTGTTTTGGAATTTTTTTTTTCAAGACAAAACATTGTTGAGTGATTTTAAATGCTGTTTCAGTTGTAATGTTGACATTTTTACCTACAGAAACACTGTTTAGATAATTGTTACTATTAAGGCATAGTAATATTAATAGGTCAGGTAAGGAAGTTGGTCTATAATGTCATAGCTGTGCGGTAAGACAATTACCGCACAGTCATGTGATCTTGTTCAGCCAATCACAGCACTTAATTTATCCAAGCCATTTTATAACCGAATATAAACAGTTTTTTTTTTGCAATCTGAATTATGCTTTTGAAATATTAGTGAAGAGCCTTTACACAGTAAATTATATTACATGTACAGTTTACTGTCAGCTTGGGCCAATTCACCTCATTCATGAAGTAATGAAAGAACAAAAGAGCATTGTGTTATTTGTTTGTTTGTTTTTGGTTACTACAGCTATGGCCAAAAGTTTAACATTGTCTCGAATTTTAGGTTTGAGACATTTAATTCGGGCTTGTGATTTTCTGTGCTTTTACCCTGACCTTTTCTACTCTCCTCTTAAATTCAATTGATACCCGTTAAGCCATTCATGTATCTGGATCACAACTGAGAAAAGCGTTAATAGTACAGGGTGTGCAATTCGTATCTCCTGATGGCGGGGACAACAAGATTTGCCGTTATACTTTCGGACAAGTCGTTTTTATTTATTTATTTTCCTATGTTCGTTCTGTTGCTAGAAAGACACTCCGGTATATTTATAGAGAGCCACTCAAGTTTCTGAATACTGAATTGCGGAAGTGTTTGACCCCTGTCACTTCTAATTGGCTAGCTGTGGAAGAAGCTGATCTTCTATTGGTTACAAAGAAACCCAGAAATGGCTGCCTGAGAGCTTCTGGCAATGCACAGATTAATCTTTCAAACTTACGGTATTACTGGTATTTATGTTTTTTGGAAATTAGCAAATAAGTTATACTGCTTTCTTAATACATGAACCTTACATTTTTAAATGCAGCAATCTAGTAAAGTTACAACCCCCCCCCCCACCAAAAAAAAAAAAAAACCGCCATAGTCGCTAAAGTATTAACGGATTAGAAAAAATCATTGTGTAATCTTAAACTAACAGGATCTTAGTTATAATAAGCAGCCTAAAGCGTGTACTAGTTGGGATGTTTAAAAAAGAATGTGAAGTTACGATTTGAAGCAAAAAGTAATTTTTTTATCTCCTTTTTTAGTGTTTCTAACCTAGTATACTATTTACCATATTTACATTTTTTTGATTTTTTATATATATAATAAATAAATAAATATTAATGTACTTTATTACTTCAATTTGGCGCCACAGCGTTTATTTTAAATTGATCAAAATGACTGCAGCCCTTAAACGAGGGCAGTGATTATACAAGGGAGGCCTTTAATAATAATACTATGCTTTACAAACGCTGCAATATTTTATTACATGATTTAGAAGCTTTGCTGTACAGTCCCTGTACAGGGTTGCAACATCCACGTCGCCAAATTGAGCTACTTTGAAAACCCAGCCTGCTGTGGTATTTATTTATTTTTTCAGCCATGGGTTTCTATTTTTTCTATGTTGAACCTTTTGTTTTTACAGTATAATTTTTTTGTAATGCATGGTCCACTTAATAAAATAATAATAAGACAAAAAGGACATACCGTATTTGTTACGTCCATAATTTATTTACACTATTACAAAGCAGTTCCCCTCTCCTGTGGTACTTGCTGTGATTTGATGTTGTCCGTGAAAGGTGTCATGCGACATATGACATTCAATTGAGGCTGCGCTTAGTATACTGTAATTACAACTTTTTTTGTGGTTTACGATACTATTACTGTGTGTAAAATTAAATAACAGCAGTAAAATTAAAAAAGCAGCTGTTTTTGGCTGGTTTTGATAAAGCTTAATCTGGCAACAAACATCTGACAAGATCTGACAAACTTCTGTCAGAATTGTGCGCAAAGCTTGATTATGGTGACGAAAAAATCATAGTTTTAGCTTTTTAAGATGAAAGCTGTTGAGCTGGCAGATCAGAAGGGGAATATACCGGCTGGAAGAGAACTTGTTGTTTTTAAAAGGAAACGCATGCCTGCAGAGCTGAGGGATGCTCGGGGAGTGACAATTGAATTTTCTCTGAATGGATGGATGACTCCTGACACAACGAAATCGTGGCTTCGAAGACTTGTATGGGATGCGTATCAAAGTCATCTAACTGATGAGGTACATGCAACTCTCCAGGAGGCAAAAAAAATGGCTTGCATTCTTGGCGGCTGTACAAAGTTGGTCGAGCCGGCTGATGTTTCTTGGAATGCTCCATTTAAATCAAAGTATCGTGAATTCTATGAGGAGTGGCCTCAACTACCTGAACGTGCTCACGATTTAACAGCACACGGAAATCCCTGAGCTCCTACACGGCTTCAGATAAAAAAAAAAAAAACATGGGAAACGTTGCGCAGCGACATCATTGTGAAATCATTTGAAACTTGTGGAATAACGACTGCTGACCCAGATCTAATACACTGTACAAAGAGTGGAGGAATAGCAGAAGCTGCATGGGAGCTCATCCTTCCCAGTACCAGCACACCTGATGGCTATAGAAATGAGGAAGAGGAGGACAATGAGGAGCAGGAGGAGGATGATACACATGAAGTTGTGTTTGAATAGATGAGGACACAGACCAGTATTGGTAGCTTATAGTGGACCGGTCCGTGTTTTGTTTGTGTTCCAGTTTGCAGTATTTAAGTTTTATTTTTATTTATTTAATTTATTTTCTGAAAAGATTACCCGTATTTCAGAAAAGGGAAAAAAAAAAACCTGAAACGTTTGACTGAAATAGCTGGGGTAGCAGTATTACGGTATGTTTCATTTCCATGAATTGAATTGTATTTAAATAAAGTACCGTATTTAAGTTTGTTTTGTTTCTGTTTGTAATGTTATGCTATACGGTAAGTGTATATTTCTTTTTTTGGGTAGGGATAGAAAAAAAAACACCTTTCCGTTTCTTTATTGATCGCAGCGTTTATTCAAGGGAGGCCTCTATTATAAATCTGATATATGACTGCAGCCTCAATACACGAGGGCTTCTTTAATTCGAGGGTGGCTCTAATTCGAAGTAATGCGGTATATAATTTTATTTTTTATTTTTTTGTTCTACTATATTTGAACAGATGCAATATTTATTTATTTATTGGGCATGCACAATCCACTATTAAACTATTGAACTATTAACATGAAGATTGATAAATCTGTTTGTAATGATAGAAATGTAATGGTTATATATGAGAGTATCTGTACAGTATTTTTTTTAAAAAGCCATCAGTGTATGAAACCAGGATCACCTGCTGCAGCGGTGTTCCAATTGCCATCATGAGACAAGATGTTGGATGAAAAATAGCTGTACAATGTTGTGCACTGTTTAAAAAAATAAAAAAAAAAGTATACAATAGAAGTAAACAAAATATATTTTGTCGGCAGAAATCAGAATTCCACAAAGTAGCAGTAATATTTGGCAATGATTTCGTATCTGTGATGCAACAAACTAAAACACCTGTACATCTCAAGTTGGATTCAGCTTATGGAGAAAGTGGGGGAAGAAACAGGCAGAAGCTATTTTTATTTAAATAACTCCAGGTATTGCTTATTATAGTTGTACTCTCAGTATGTTACTTTAAATTTACTAGCAAATGTGTTCCAAAGTGCACTGAAAGAAACATTTCCTTAAAATATGTTATACCTTTGTTGAGGTGAGGTGGGGTCACAGGCAATCTTTTGTGTATCTTGAAGAAGTTAGTGAACTGGTCAAGCTACAAGGCTAGATCCGCCCCTGTTTATCACTAATTGATTGATTGATTGTGTTCACTGTTAAATAAAACCAAAACCCTACAAGTTATATTCTACTTTTTTTGTGTGTGTTTTGTGCGATGGGGAGGGGGCAAGCAGATTACAGTAGATCTAGCATTTTGTCCCGTGGACAAAACTTTTTTTTTTTTTTTGAAAAATTGCACCCCCCTGTATAAAATTGATTTAATTTCGTTTTTTTTTTTTTTTTTTCTGTGAAACAACTAAATGGTCTTTTAAATCGTAAGTCTTACTTTTTCATTTAAAAGCAGAAGCGACTCTTGGTCGCTAGTGTGTCCAGGTTAAAATACTTTTTTCTTTTTCATTATAGCGTTAATAAAGATTAGTCGCTTAACATGTGGTGATCTCGATTGTATGTTCTGCTTGTAAATTAAAAATGAAGGCTTGGCCAATTTAAAAGCCCATTTAGTTTCACAGAAAAAATAAAAGTAAATTTAAATCTATTTTGCTATTAACCGAAACACCGAAAATCAGAAGCCCAAGACATAATTAAAAAACGATATGAACATCATTTTACATCTTTTATTTAACCATGTAATTAAAGATGATATCGATATCAAAATGATATCGCAGAAGTCTCCCAGAAGCCATAATAGTTGTACAGTATTTCATGTTTGATTTTCGAAACGTCACATTTTTCATTGTCAGTTTTCAATTAAGTATGTGGAAAAACTACAAAGCGGTGTGTAATTCAATATGTTAACGTAAAATTTTTCAGCAGGTTTCATTCAACTTTATGAAGCAAAATTAGTTAATTATATATTGCGATGCAAAACTTTTAGCCATAGCTGTAGATGTAATTGAGGTGATTTGTTGAGGTTCAGCTGGTACTAGGCTAGCTGTTCAAGTTGCATGCTGTCTGACCTCTGACCTCTTCCCTCTTTGTCATCCTAGGGAAATGTTCTGCTGCTGCACTCGATGTCCTTGCTAATGTGTTCCGGGACGAGCTCCTGCCTCACCTCCTCCCTCTGCTGAAGGAGCTGCTCTTCCATCCCGAATGGGTGATCAAGGAGTCCGGCATCTTGGTTCTGGGAGCCATCGCTGAAGGCAAGTAAAAGCCTTCTCTGGCACTCTTCTTTACTCCTACTGTTTCCATTTGTTGCAGGGTCTTTACCTGAAACCGGATACATTCGTGTTTCTAAGTGATCTGTTTTTGGTAGACGGAGTGATTGATGCAGTGCAATGCAGTGATAAGATAACTCTGGCAGTCGCATGTTGTATAAGATGCAACTCATGCAAAAGGAAGCTGTTTTTCACAAAACTACACGAACACAAATAATAATATGCAGCGTTAACTGAAGGCAAGGCATGCTTTAACGTCTTGGTGGAGCCACAGTTTTTGTTAATCAATGATTCTAACGTGCAACATAATAATAACCACCTTTATTTTATGTAGCACAATTCATGCAGCACATCTCAAAGCGCTTTACAATCTAAAAACACACTAACACAATCATAATCGCACAGACTATGCATATTAAAACATAAGCGCACAGAACACACATACTAAACAAATTCATAAAAGCAGATCTCCTACATAGGCTGATGTGCCAATTTAAAAAGATGCATTATTACGTGACTTAAAAATATCAACATTTTTTGAATCCTTAACCCTTTGCGGTCCATTGTTGGACTGGGTCCGACATTGCAATTATTCCTCTCAGGTCCTTTGTCGGACTGGGTCCGACATCATTATAGCAACGCAAAAAACGGGTTTCTAGTCGTTTTTTCTCCGGAAAAAGCCGAGAAAACCATTCAATTGCCGAGTGGTAGCGACTGGAGCCGAGACAAGTCGGGGGGGGGGGGGGGAATGCGTATCTCATGATTAGTCATACATATGGCCCTGGTATCAGATAACGGGGCGGTCATAGTAAACAAGCTGGCTGAGTGCGTCAGTGCACAGAGACTATCATGGACATTTGCAGAGCTTTTTTCATATGTTATAGTAATAAAATAATGACTTTGATCGCAATATTGAGGAGTTTAGTGATAAAACGAGTGATCCGGAGATGATTGATCGGTATGTACGACTATTATTATTTTTATTATTATTTATTTCTTACATAGATGAAAGCGATAGCGAACGAAAGGGTGGGGCGGGGCTGGAGAAGCCTAGTGAGTGCTTTGTTGATGTGCAGGGCCATTTAAACCCGTTTGACAGCGCGTCTAAAATTAACTGCGCGTGTGAAAATAAATTGGACCTGACGCGCACTTAATAAATGGACTGCAAAGGGTTAATTGCGTGCAAAACAGCAAAATGCCCTATCCCCCACAGACCAGAGTATTGGTTTGTTTGTTTGTTTGTTATCGCTGCACTCCCCAGTCAGACACATCATTATTTATTCATTATTCCCTTTGCTTTCTGAGCATACAGCAGCATTATGTGAAGCTTTTATAGTTGTCACGCAACTGAGTAGTCCAATCTTAACTCTTTCAATCACGCAGCTTAGTTGCACGCAAATAATTACGGGATGAGTTTGTACATCAAATTATTGAAATGAACATGACCGACTACATTTCTGTTGTGTTCTCCTCCAGGCTGCATGCAGGGTATGATCCTGTATCTCCCGGAGCTTATCCCCCACCTCGTTCAGTGCTTGTCTGACAAGAAAGCTCTTGTCCGCTCCATTACATGCTGGACCCTTAGCCGCTATGCACACTGGGTTGTCAGTCAGCCCCCAGACACCTACTTGAAGCCACTGATGACCGAACTGCTGAAACGCATCCTGGACGGCAACAAGCGAGTACAGGAAGCGGCCTGCAGGTGAGGCACGCGGTTTCAGAATGATGGGCACACAGAGCTAAACTTTTATTTGAGAGGATTCATTGACTAGCCTTTTAAAGAGTGTCTCTTCCCCAGCGATGATTCATTCATTCAAATCAGAATTATAATTCCTTAAGTCTTGACAGTGGGATCCTGCTTTCTATTACATAGTTGTCTGTGTGAACTGTGGAGGGTAATGCCTTCAGTGAAAGTTTAATAAAGCACGTTTTCTAACTACTTAACGCAATTAACAGTGTGTTTGAGCTACAGACTTTATTAGTGTTGTGGTTGGTTTCTGGTGGAGGCAGGTTTTTGATGTAATATAAGTATCAAAAACATAGTCTAGACGAGGCATTTTGGTACAATCATTGGTGCTGTCTGATGGTATTGAGATGAAATGTGGAGCCTGTGCTTTTTGAAAGCTTTCACTGAAGGAACTGTTAATGTTGAGATCCAGTTTCCACCACTGTAAAAGATTCAAATGAATTATGTGATGATACTATACCCTGGTCATACATTACAGTGCCACCAGTAAAAATGTTTTTCATCCCAAGTGGTGGTGTGTTGATGTCAGAAAACAGCCCTAGTAAAGAAATAATGGAAATTACTGACCAAGCCTACATGTTGTGATTTAATACAATGTATCTGCTTTTCCACCAAGTGCCAGGGGGAGGCGGCTGTTGTTGTTTGGTGTGTATGCATTGAGGGATTGTGTTTTCATACAACCCACTGCATGCCAAGGTGTAATAATGCACTGAATTTTGAAGAGGGATGATATTTGGTAAACAGATTCCATTGCTCTTTACATCCAATTATGTTTTAAAATCTTTTTATTCACATTCAAATTTGTATGTGCAAAAGCACTTGGGGAAAGAAGTTTGATCAGCCATGAAGGTTTCAGGTGTTAATGTTGTCTGGGCAATCCGAGCTTGTGTCAAGAAAATGTGTATTTGCATCATCACACACTGCCTTCCCTATGACTCCTGTGATGCCTTTGCATACATGATGTGGAGCGCTATTCAAAACATGACATTCATATTTTTCGGGGGATAGCTTTAGTTTAGGATGGAAGATGGATACTAACCCTTCGCCATTTTAAAGCGTTTTCTTCCTAACTCTCCCTTAGTGCCTTTGCTACACTAGAAGAGGAGGCTTGTACGGAGTTGGTGCCCTACCTCGGTTATATACTCGACACCCTTGTATTTGCTTTTAGCAAATACCAGCACAAGAACCTGCTCATCCTGTATGATGCTATAGGCACTCTTGCCGACTCAGTAGGCCACCATTTGAACAAGCCGGTAAGACATTTTGCACTTTTGTGGTGGTTTTGTTTTATAGATATTTATTTATTAAGAACAATTACAAGTGTGTACCCTCCCCCCCCCAATCTGCAGGAGTACATAGAGATGCTGATGCCGCCCCTCATCCAGAAATGGAACCAGCTGAAGGATGAAGACAAGGATCTGTTTCCTCTGCTGGAGGTACCTCCTGCATGTGACTGTAAACTGCTTATCCCAGCAATGGGTCAAACTCAAATGTGTGAAAGTTAAATTCACATCCGTGAATCCTGGGAAATGTTAATGAATCCTGGGAGTATAAATAATTTGGTGTTTGTGTTTTGAAAGCAACCTACAATTGTTCCATCAGTTGGAGGATAGATCATTGATCATTTTAAGACACTATGAAAGGTAACAGTAGTGTATCTGGTTATCTTTAAGTGCGTTTGTTTTTTGCATTTAAATTAATTCTCAACTGTATTGTAATAACAGTAGGTTTCAATTCTAGTGACTCCCATGCCTAGATCAGCTGTGATTCAGCCTAACGAGCATTTTAGTGAATACTTCTCTGAACTTGCTCCACCTGCATTTCCTTCATGGTTTATCTGTATTTCATCAATCTGGTGGGACTTTCTGTGGGTTCTGCACTACAGATGTGACCGCTTTAGATTCAATATTTATACACATGCTATTTTTTATTTCAAACATTGCATAAATAAGAAAATAAGTCAACAAATATATTGCTGTTCATCTGATTTTTAAAAAAACTGGAAACTGCCGAAGATCTTTGCGGTAGCGTCTTCTATTATAGACAAGCCTGCTGCCACGCGTGCTTGATTTGTGTTTAAGCTGCAAATTATTCTCTTTTTGTTCAACAGTGCCTGTCTTCAGTTGCCACTGCCCTGCAGTCTGGCTTCCTCCCATACTGTGAGCCTGTGTACCAGCGCTGTGTGAACCTGGTACAGAAAACTCTAGCACAGGCCATGGCAAGTATTTAAGAGATACCTGAATTCATAAGCATGTTGAATTTGTTAGCTAGGTTATAGCTCCAGTGTTTGTTCTTGTACTGGATCTAAGACAGTTTTACCTTTTCCTGGGTCAAATTTGACTTCCATTTTCCAGCAATTTAACAGCTTTCAGTGTGACACAACACTCCCGTTATTCGGTTAAATTGCCATATACTTACAGGAAAACCAGTGGGTCGTGTGTAAAATATCCTCTATTTAGGTTTCTGCTGTAAATTTGAACGTGGCATTGTAATTGTACTTTGTTTTGGGACCGCAAAGAATTGCATTAGACTCTGTTTTGGACTTGTTGCTATATCAGTAATGCCTAAAAGGTAGTCTAAAAAACTGTGTAAAGTGAGGCTCCATCCTGTGGTTTGGACCTAAAGCCAGGACCTGCAGCTCCACTGAAGAAGGGGCCTGGCAGAGGGGCTGGCAGTGAGACCAATATGGGACCTGTATTGCCTAAAGGAGGCCTGTGAGAGGGGCCAATGCATGATGAAGATATAAATACTACTTTAGTGTCTGCCCTGCCCCCCTTGGTTCTAAAAGTAAGATTTGCTGAGGTGTTTAGTCGGATGCAATCTCTAAATCAGAGCCTGGAAGCCAGTTACTGGTTTGAAGCCAAAAGTGCTCAGCTGGTTGTGTAGCCCAGCACAGCTTAACTGTGACGACTGTCTGACAACTGGCATTCAACCAAGAGTGGAAGAAAGTGATTGCCACCCCAATACATAACATGCTGTGTTAGTGGTGATAGCTTGTGAAGGATATTTTAAGCAAATTTGCAAACATTGGTCTCTTCAGAATTGTAAATCATCTGGCCATATGACCAAACTTTCAAATGAGGGAAGTCAGGTAATTGTTTTTGTCCAGAAATGTAATACGTTTTATATTATCAATGTCTTTCAGCTATGAAAACAAAAATATATTCCTTCATTGTGAAGTATAAAATTTAAGATTATTTTTTATTTTTTGCAAACAATTTGTTCAATAGTTTACTGTAACCCATTTTAAAATAATTTTGCTATTAAAATACGTTCACTTATAAGTTAGCATGCAAAGAAAAACTGCAAATCCAACATCTGTCACGGTGGGAAGTTGCAGGGCATGTAAATGTAACACAGTTAAGTGTGTGGTGTAATCACATTTTTATGAATGAATCTCTCATTGGCAGCTGCACAACGCCCAGCCGGATCAGTATGAAGTGCCAGACAAAGATTTTATGATTGTAGCTCTTGATTTGCTCAGTGGCCTCGCTGAAGGACTTGGCGGCAGCATCGAGCAGTTGGTGGCGCGCAGCAATATCCTGACATTGATGTATCAGTGTATGCAGGTAATGGACAAGTTCATTTATTTACATATTTATTAATGTACATATTTATTTATTTTATGGGGTGCTAGATTGGTAATGCGGGAGACTATAGTTTCAAGCATGCCACAAGCATCTGCTGGTTTTTGGCTACTCAGATTTTGGATTTGAACTGCGCTGGTGACATTATGAAGGGAACACCTATACATAAGACCCTGGGCTGAGACGATTGGAACTTGTTTCACAAAGGCCATGGAATGATAACTAACAGATGGAATGACTGGTCTCAGTCTCCCTGTTCCTACAGGCGTGCTTCAAGTATACGTGCTCTAGCATTCAGAATTGAAATGGGTGCCTTTTCCTTTTTGAGGTGTAAGGGCTGGAATAAATCTAGCTAGCTATAGCTTTACTTCCACTGCTCAATGTTACCATGGCTACACACAATCTTAATAAGTTGACCCCACAATTGAAAGTAATGGTTTTCACCTGGAGTAAGGCACAGAAATATAGTTGGAAACCTGTGCACAAAAGGGACAGTTATTCTATGTGAGGCTGATTGTAAAGAAGTTTTAAGATGTTCTAGCCTCAATGACTGACTAATTACTACCGAATATGCTGTTTTCTGAGTTAGAGTACAATCACTGGCACAGCGTGCTCCATTGAGAATATTTTCTAGCAGGGGTTTTGGCAGTCATCTTACAAACCTGTAAAACGAGCTGGTCTTAATATTAAATAAGGCTAATATAATAGTGTCACACTACACCGTTCTATTGCATTTCAGGATAAAATGCCAGAGGTCCGGCAGAGTTCCTTTGCCTTGTTGGGTGATCTAACCAAGGCATGTTTCCAGCATGTCAAGCCATGCATTGGTAATGTATCAAGTGCATATACAACTCAACTACTGTGAACTTAAAATAAAACATCCATTGTCATAAATTATACTGTTTCCTTGTTTCCATTTTTTTTTTTTGTACACAGCTGATTTCATGCCAATTTTGGGCACTAACCTCAATCCTGAATTAATTTCTGTGTGCAACAATGCTACATGGGCGATTGGAGAGATTTCAATTCAGATGGGTATGTATCCTGTCAAATAATATATAAAGAAAAACCAATAAGCCTGAATTCTAACAAAACAGAAGTGTTTGAATGGTAGCACACAGGGTGCCGTTTATCTCCTGCTCAAATGTAAAAACCCATTAAAGCTCTTGTCTTGCCTTTCTTAAGACTCCAAACTCTAGTACAGGTGGGTTTTTTTTTTTAATCTCTTTATTCACGATTAACCCTTTATTGCTTAAGAGGAAGGTATGCGTTGCATACTGGAAAGCATTGGATTGTTTTATGCACAATGTTTTTGTATGAAATGTACCAGTCACTTAGGATGGTTTGTTGAGCTGAATCGTATATTCAAAGGGTTTTCTTTTCTTCAGGTGCTGAAATGCAGCCATACATTGCTATGGTGTTACACCAGCTGGTGGAGATCATCAACAGACCCAATACACCAAAGACATTATTGGAAAATACAGGTACCATGCAGCAGGACACAAGCAGAAGGACTGGGAGTTGTGGTTAAGGGTTTAAACCTCAGAGTGATGATGACACATTTTAATTTGACAACAATTCTGCGTGTTTATTTTAACCTTTTAGAAGATGCATTTACAAGCTTCAGGATTTTATTTATTTTATTTTACAATGGAGCACCAAGAAAATATTTTAAGTCCCACGATGAAAATCTAAAAAAGTTTAAAGTTCATTTAGCTCCACCTCCCTTTTTTTTTTTTTTATAAATTAATTTTTTCTGTGACTGAGGCTTGTAACTGTATACGCTTGGTATTCTTTCCAAAACAGGCCAGCTAAGACCGTTTTTAATTTACTGATTTTTTTTAAATATCAATTTGATAAACTGACAAGGTTACCAGCAAAAGGTAGCAACTTAGTGCAGATATTGCTGTGAGCTAGAGCACTAAACCACCTGAGGCTGCTCAGGATTTTATAGTAACCACGTGTTTTAAAGGTTCAGTATTCTGGTAACATTCACACACAACATTAAAACTAACGTACTTCTGTTACAGTGTATGAGCTAGGTAGTGCTAGAAGTCACAGGCAGCTCATCTAACATCTATATGTGGCATTAATCCCTCTTATGGTTTCTAATCTATTCATCTGATAAAAGGATGTTTGCTTATATAATAATAATAATAATAATAATAATAATAATAATAATAACCTGCAAATACCATGCTTTTATTAGTTGAACAGTATGCTGCTTCCAGGGTAGAAGAGTGCATTCTCTGCAATGTAAAAGGGTAAAGTTAGAGTTAGGCCTATTATAGGGCATCTAGATGTGTTCTTTGTTTGTTTATTTTTTCTTGTTTATTATTGTAACTGTGAATGCTTATCTGCAAATTGATGTTGAATGTTATTTAGTTAAGGGTGGCAAAAGTTTAATGCAGGATATCTGATCTCTTCACATAATTGGCAAGTAAGCATCAAAAACCTGAAATATAATAAGTACATAGATTTGTGAACATTGTATATTCTACTGTAAACAGTCTTTTTTTACCTACACTGCTAGTTTTCTTAAATGATTGATAACCAAGTCTTTTTAAAACTAATTGTCTTACCTTTTTTGATCAGATGTAGTCATTTTGATTGAAAGGAGAGTAAAAAAACAAAACAAAAAAACACATACATTTTGTACACCATGCACCAAGATAATGGATTCCTGATGAGAGTGTGATATTGATTTCCACGCTTGGATATATCGCGCAGCTGGATGTAGACATTTTGGGGAAATAAGTGTCTGATTTTTTGGAATAAAATTAAGAAAAGAAAATGGCCATCAATAGCATTGCTAATGATGTAATTTAATATTATTTCTTGATTCTTGTCTAAAATTACATAAGTATTCTATTTTTGCAACTTGATCGGTATATCCTGCACTGAACCTAATTCTAATGGGCATTCATCTGCTTTTTGCATGTTTCATTGGATTGTTCATAAATGCCTGTTTTTAATGAGAATGTTGCATAGTGTCTCTTAAACCTAGGTTTCCCTTCTGCTTTATATGAATCTGCTAGATCTTAGGGTTCTCCATGTAGTTGGCTTGGAGTAATCCTTAAACCATTTCCTTTTACTTATGAAAGATTAACCTTTTTGAGAGTTTAAGGGAGAGAACTGAGAGAGCACAATTTCTAAATAATTGAATTCTTAATCTGGTCATTTTTTTTTGTACACATTTATACATTGTGGTAATCGATATCGGTAATACAGCTTCATTTTGAATGCTGACAGAACTGATTCAAACAGACAAATTTGTAACTGGGGAAATGCAGCCAGGTTCTGGGAACAATATGGTTGACTCTTATAGGCTTTTATGCGTTTCCAGAGAAATGACTTTGTTTGCATTAAATGTTAGTTGTGTTTTCAAGTGTTCTCCCTTAAATGTTTTGTTTATTTTTAGAGTGTATCATATTTGACATCCCCCACCCCCACCCACCCTCACTTAGTCTGGGTGATAGTAGTCAACACTAGTGAAATCTTATGTTTATTATCATACACAGATTCTGTTGATTTCTGTTTCTGAGTTATTTGTTGTTTTTTTCTTTATTTTTTTCTCCTCCCCTCATTTGCTCATGTCTTGGTTGGCGTTTGGTGGTGTATAACCGTGATTGCGTTACCTTAGCAATAACAATTGGTCGTCTTGGTTACGTTTGTCCTCAAGAGGTGGCTCCCATGCTACAGCAGTTTATAAGACCCTGGTGTGTATTATTCAATCTTTTATTTAAATCATTTTCCTCTTTACTCTCTCTATCTTTCTCTCTTCACTTTAAGAAATATTTTCTGTTGAGTCACAGTCCTTAATCCATTGCCAACCATGTGACTAATCTTGTCTTTTTTTATTTTAGGTCTGTGATTTTTTTCTTCAGTAGCATTCATGTATAAATATATCTATCTATATATTTAATGTATGTATCTTTTATTTGTGTCGTTGTTGTTGCTAACAATGAGTTAATGCATGGGATAAGACTGTCACATGCTTGCTGGTTCGAAAGGCTTGATATGCCAAAGAGCATTACCGACCCTCCAGAATAATTTCCTGATGCATGTCGATCTCAGAATGCCCCAAACCTGCATTGTAATAATAGAAAGAGCTGAGAATATGTTGCTATGAGTAAATTTGTGGTGTTTCTGAGTAATCCCTTTCAGAGGTTCTCTTGATGTCTGTAAAACCTAGGGCATTGTCAGTCACAGGTGAAGCCAGCATAGCAATAAGGTTAACCTCAAAGTGCTCATTCCTGCCAAGAAAACCACAACCACGTTGTTGGTGCTGTTATTTTTTTTTTGCTTCTTTTTGTGTACAGCTGCCTTATACTTGGAGGGCTGTGGTCCTCAAAGACAAACCATTTATTTAATGTAAAAACTTTTTAGAACCACTTTTTTTTTTTTTTTAAATATGAAGCCATTTAAATTCAGAATCATTTTTTCATATACTATTTCAATTTTTTTTTTTTTTTTTTTTTTTTTTTTTTATAAACACAATGAAGATCAGATTTTATATAATTTAAGGGAATAAAGTGCTATTAATTTATTCCATCGCAAGATCCGTCTTGAAAAACCAAAAGCTGAAGCGATGGTGGTATTCTGTTTGGTGGCGGGCAGGGGGATATGGAATTGAGAATGTATTCAGTACCTTCAATTGTAAATGTGAATGCTTCCAATAATAGTACTTCATGCAATAGCAATTAGATGTGATATTCTATTGGATTTTGCCTTTTTAAAATATACATATGTATTTATTTATTGTGACGAGTGTTGCTGGGTCTGCTTGTTTAAATACATTCATTTTCAAATTTAACAGGTGCACTTCACTACGTAATATACGGGACAATGAAGAAAAAGATTCAGCATTTCGGGGAATCTGCACAATGATCAGTGCCAACCCAGGAGGTGTTGTGCAGGTGACTTGCCATTTGTCCTTTCCATCCCACCAATATAGCAAAACTTCAGCTTGACTGCTGTTGTCATGCCTTAAATATGTTTTTAAACTAATATGAATATCAATTTGAATTCAGAATTGTTGTAAATGTATGTGAAGCATACTGCATATTGTAATCCTCCTTTTTGTCGTTTTCAGGATTTCATATTTTTCTGTGACGCTGTAGCCTCCTGGGTTAGTCCGAAGGATGATCTGCGAGATATGTTCTGTAAGGTAATTGATTTATTTATGGTAATTGGGATCAGATGGTATTTCTTAACTGAAAACGGATGTGTGTTGACTGAATGTTCTTGACGAATTTGCTTTTCCTGTGCATTAGAATATCTGTAACAGGCTGACCCAGGACACATGGGTAGTTGCACATACTTTGGGAATTTTAGCACTAACTTGGTTATACCTATAAGAAGGTGTATGGGGTAACTCACTTTACACCTATAAGAAGGTGTATGGGGTATCTCACTTTACACCTATAAGAAGGTGTATGGGGTATCTCACTTTACACCTATAAGGTGGTGTATGGGGTATCTCACTTTACACCTATAAGAAGGTGTATAGGGTATCTCACTTTACACCTATAAGAAGGTGTATGGGGTATCTCACTTTACACCTATAAGGTGGTGTATGGGGTATCTCACTTTACACCTATAAGAAGGTGTATGGGGTATCTCACTTTACACCTATAAGAAGGTGTATGGGGTATCTCACTTTACACCTATAAGAAGGTGTATGGGGTATCTCACTTTACACCTATAAGAAGGTGTATGGGGTATCTCACTTTACACCTGTAAGAAGGTGTATAGGGTATCTCACTTTACACCTGTAAGAAGGTGTATGGGGTATCTCACTTTACACCTGTAAGAAGGTGTATGGGGTATCTCACTTTACACCTATAAGAAGGTGTATGGGGTATCTCACTTTACACCTATAAGAAGGTGTATGGGGTATCTCACTTTACACCTATAAGAAGGTGTATGGGGTATCTCACTTTTTTGTTCCCAGTCACTGCTTCCAGTTATATTCAGTTGAATAGCAAGATTGCAGCTGGGTGGAACAAATCAAATAGGAAGAGATTCTTTGATATTCTTTTGCAATTTTCTCAAGTTGTTTCATTCCCTTTACATGTGTTTGTCATGATACATTACGGAAATCTGTGTGTGTTCTCAGATCTTACATGGATTTAAAAACCAAGTTGGAGATGAAAACTGGAAGCGATTTTCAGACCAGTTTCCACTTCCATTGAAGGAACGCCTTGCAGCATACTATGGAGTGTAACAGCATGGTCTGTAGGAGCAGTAATTGGGGTAAGTGTCCTGTGTCTGTGGATGTTTGACCTATTCAATTATATGAAGCTAGAGAAGGCCATAATTACTCGGTGTAAGTTTAGAAATAGCATACATTTGGTAGCTACTGTTAGTTTTTTGTTATAGTATGTGATTTTTATAAGCTTTTCTCACTTCTGACTTCATGTTCTTGGTGCCCATGACCTCTTCAGATTTGTTATATGGCTGTATTCTATGATTTATTTATTTATTTTTTCTCAAAGTTCAATTACAAATGACCTGCTTCATTGCCACATTGTTTAAATCTGTGGCCATGTCAAGATCATCTGCATTTGCATGCTATCAATTTACTTTGTTTACCAATATTTCAATATGATATTCCATTCCGTCTTACATTATGCTTTTGAGTAGTTTAAATGCATTAATCCCTTGATTTTAAATTAAGAATTCAAAGATTTGTTAATGTCCTTACCAGTTTCTTAATGTAATTAATCCGTGCCTTCTCAATACTTGTATTTTTGTAGGTCTTTCACTCTGGGAGACAACGGGGAGCCTCTGCACCCAGGGAAAATGTTACCCTTTACTGGGGGGGAAGGGTAGACCAGGGGGGACATACAGTACGATCCCAACCCATCTGGGCGGGGTGGGAGGGAGGTGTTAGTCGTCGCACTGTTCAGCTGACGGGGGAACACCTGGAGCAATTGAGGGAGGAAATTTAGTCTTTTTACAACTCAATATCTGAATAAGAAGCAAATGAAGATATGTTGTCCAATAATAATATAGCACATTGTTAAAAAAAAAAAACAAAAAAAACCTCGGGGATACCTTTAAACATTTTATAGACAATATTGGCTTAAAGTATAGGGTTAAGTGCAGATCATTTAAAAATAAATACATAAATAAATGGCACACTGTAAAAACCTAAGATGGGATTCTAAATAGCATTGACTGCATTTAAAGTAAACCTAGACATAGGCATGGTGAATTCCAGAACATTGCATGGAATGAAGAATACTCAATGAAGTAAAAGCAGTTTCACAAGTTCAACTTGTAACATACTGTACGTCATCAGTGGGCACCTGTTATTAAATTTGGTAGACGGAACAAATTAAATGCTAGAGCTAATGTTAAGACCAACAGCCTAGCCAGAAGCCTAATTAGTCAGTTTAGTGTCTAACTAGTTTTTGCATATCATGGCAAATACAATTGGCATATCTTGCATACTCCTCAAATACTAGAGAGATTATTTTGGAGGGGTGGGGGCTATGTTTTTTTTTTTTTTTTACACCAATACTTTCTGTCAACGTACAGTTTGAGGTAAAGACATGCATTTTTATTTCTTGAGTTGTTTTATGGGAAGAGTAGCATGCTTGCAGCAAGAGTGTGAATGGTATACATTTTACATATATACTGCAACAGTTTTGTGTTTCGGTTGAATAGTACATAGCCCTACATTAAAAAGAAAAGAAAAAATAGTTTAATTTCTGTTAAGGATATAGGTTTAAGTCATGTAGTTAAGATAAGGCCTTAATCTCTTTAGGACTCATTAGGATTAATTTTGATATAGTACTGTGTGTAACCTGCACATTGTGTAAAGCCGATTATACCTGTGCAATCTTTGCTTCTGTGCTGTTAATGTGATGTGCTTACTGCATGGACATAATACTAGTGAATTGACCAGATATTCTGAAACTATAGAGCCATGTCATTAATAGAACTGTTAAGGGCTTGTGTTAAACATCAGCTGGAATCTAATAAGGACGAATGTACAAGTTCATGACCTGTTTGCTGTACTTCAGTGTCTATTCCCACTCCGTTTGTTAATTTTCTTTTTAATTGCATTTTTGTTCAAAGCATGATCTTAAAGGTGTTTGATTCATTTAATGGATGTCATAACAAGGTCCTGGAAGCCTTGGTCTGCGCATGTTGATGGCCCGTCGTACCCCAGCTCGATGCGAAAGGGCACAAGCTACAGGGTGGAACTTTGAATCCTTTTTATTTCCAGTTTCATCACTTCATCTGTGTTGTTGTTGTTTACTTTAAGTCTTTCAGTCTGTTTAAGAATAAACCTGTGTTTATTTAACCTTTCCCCTCCCCTTAATGTGTATTTTGTTGTATTGTTTTATACTGTGAATCTGGAAACGGATCTGGTACACGTTGTATTGTTTGGATTGCCTGAAAGTATCCCATGCTGAATATAGGGGGCCTGTACAAAGATATACGATTGCTCTGCTGGTCAGAACTAGGCCTGCAGTACTCCTTGGTTTTGTTTTTTTTTCTTTCTTTCTATATAAAGTGCGAGACAATTCAACCTTAACAAAAAAGAAACTTGTAAAGCCATAGCAGCTTTTTGCAACCGAAGAATGTCCCACATAAAAATAAATAATAATAATAATATTTTGGCAGATCTTTGCATGTTTTCATCCAGTGTGTGAGTGGTTGAATGGTATTGAATATTGCACTGACAAGTTTAGCCTACGCATGTGAGACGTGTTAGATTTGCATTTCTTATTTTTTTAAATTTATTTTGGTAACATTTTTTTATATTTCGGTGTGCATGAGAGCATGTGGTTTTTACACATTCCTCTTAGCTGACAAATTATGCATATATCTGTCAGGTAAAGAGTAATTCTTAATGCATTCTCCCAGTTTTATTCAGTTTTTATTATTCCTTTTGAAAACAAGTTGGTATTGCTTCAACTCCAATAACAAGAGGGTCACTTCACTTCTAAACTGGCAATATTATTTTCCACTTGTGAAAGGTACTCTGTTTTAGCCTTTGGGACCACGAGGTGATTTTTTTGGTTCCTCCCTGTAATGAGTTAGGTGGGAGGTATTTGGTTTCAAATAGTTCAGTGTAGCGCAACAATTACTTTGGGTCTAAACTGACATTTTTAAGAAAAAAAAAATAGTATGCTGCTGTAGACCTTGCAGATTATATAAAGATAATGTTCTGTACACAGAACATATTAAAGTGCAAGACTTTTTCAAATTTCTGTCCAGTGTGTGCAGTTATCAAGAGGAAAATAACCTGGGGGTAGAGTACAGCTTTTAAAAGTGTTGTCTGTGAAGTTAAATATATGCTGAAAAAAAGTTATAGAAACAAACGCTTGATCGTAAACCAGTAAAAACAGAATGCTTTTGTTCTCAACATGCCATGCACTAAGCAGTTTTATGTTCAGTATAAACATTGCCCTTTTAAAAATGGATACAATGCATCATGGGGTATATATGAAGCATATGTCTTATCTGTGGTGTGCGTGTTTTAAGGTTCTGAATGTGGATTGTCTGAAGTCGTAATACTTTGTCTTGTCACATTCCAGCTTTTTTTCCCCTTCTTTCCTTTGGCATGCTAAAAGCACGGCTCATTTTGTCTGCTCCTTACACACTGAATTAAGTTGCTGTTAGTGTGCTGTCGTACATATATGGCCGCTGCTAAGTAGTTTTCTACTTGAATATTTTTATGTTGTAGAAACCTCAGGAGGTTGGTGTTTACTGTTATATGCCTTTTCCATTTGAGCTTCCCTTTTTTGAAGGATTCTAACAATAGATGAAACGAACTCCTTCTCAACTTGAGTTGGTAACAGAAAGTGTTTCAAGGTGTGGTGTAAATGTTAAAATGTTTCTGTCTCAGGGCAGACATTTGTCTTCAGTCCATTCTTGAAGTCTTATCTTTCTGAATGTGCTGGTGGGATTATTAACATGTGCACCTTGACTGGCTATTTCTGTTGACAGCTTGGGTTGCAATAGAGTTTTCCTCCAAAAAAAACCCTTTAAGGAACTGGGCCAAGTTTCTGAACACCAGAAAGCGCCAACTACTGTAATGTTAGAATGTTACCTTCAAAAACCTGCTCCAGCAACCTCTCCCAGCTCTATATACTTCACTAATACTTCTTGAAGTCTGCCTTCACATCTACGCTAACATGAGAGAACTTCATTTTAAATAGAAAATATGGTTTTAATTTTTGATAAGCTGCTGAATTTTAAACCGTTTTTTGGGGCCACCAAATATTTTGGATCATGCAAATAATCTATATTGTACTGTAGTAATTTTGTAATATTTGTATGATGTAGTGATATTAGATGTGAATGTTAATCACTGCTTGGATATGTACATTGTTGATTAATAAATTGTTTACATAAAGCTTTTGAACTGTGAATCTTGATTACTTGTGAGATGCTTTTATTTGTAATAATGCAAAAAATACTTTTAATATATCTTAAGTTGTAAAGATCAAGATTTACACATTTCATTTTAGTACTTTTTTTTTGTAGGGGAGGCAGGCGATCCTGTGGGCATTTGTGTTAGGGCACCAGATTTTACAAGGATTAAAATAATTGCCACAACAAAATAAACTGTTTAGGCAGTTATTTTATTCCGGACACTACATTTTCTCCAGAGTCTAATGAAAGAGCCTGGTTGTGAGAATCCATCGCCAACATGATTGATGGCTCGGGGGAATTCAAAGAAGATGCCTTTAACAGAAAGGAACTATCTGTATTTGGGCACAACCATAATACAGTCGGGGCTATATGTACAATGGCCTGCTCTGCTTTGAGTCGACGGTCATGTTCAACGATAACAACCCTCTCCAGTGCTATCATGAAGCTGAAGTGTTGGTGGATGGGGTGGCTGGTTTTCCTTCAAGTGTGTGGAGACACCAGACTTGACCCATTGACCCAGATATTGTGGCAACTGGTACTGAGAATTAAATGGAAAACTAGGGGGGCAAAAAAAAAGTGGTCTTAAAAACTTCATGGAGAAGCAACATTTATTGCAAGTAGATTATTCCTATAAATCACTCTATTTAAAAGCAGCTGTGGCATCCAGGTTCCTAATTACTTTGTGTAGTAGTGCAGCTGCAATCAAACCTGTGACCTACAGCACAGGAAGTGATGAGATACAGTATATCTGTATTTGCATTTGAATTGTAAAGAATAAGATTTTTATAACAGTGAAAGAGGGGGGTGGGGGGGGGCAGCGATATTAATTAAAGGTTAGTTCCTGTTTTAAGTGGTTGAAAATATTCAATCAATTGTGAATACCAAAAATTACAACAGAGCACAGACATTCATGTGCAACCTGTTTGTTTATATTCCGATCCAATGTTTCAATCACATTAAGAGATAGAAGGGCCACTAAATAAATGGTTCCCTTTTCTGATCAAATACCCAAACAGGTTTCAATAAAGGGGACAGTGAACTTTGGTTGCCTTGGAGCGAAATGTCCTATTGTTTAGTAACATAACACTCAAATTTAGTTTATTTTATAGAACTGCATTTTAAACAATATGCATTATCAACCAGTGAGTGTTAATAAGAGCTGATGCTGTAGCTAGCAATCAAGGGAAACTTTACAAAATCACTGCCATAGAATTGCAAGGACTGCAGTTTACACTGGTCCTAATAAAATACATGCACAGAACAGGCATGGTTAACACTTCAATGTTTGTTTCTCATTAATCACATGCTGTCTTGAAAAAATCTATGGTACCTTTCAATTTACCTGTGACCTAATCTGGTTACAACAATGGTCATTCCTTTTCATTTATGTAGATTCACATTAAGGTAATCTAAAAAATGAGCCGAACAAAGCCTCTCTTTATTTCTGTTTTGTTGAGGAAAACCCTGTTGTAGGTTCCTAGCATGTACTCTGAGCAGTAGGAGGAGCAGATATTCTTAACTGACTTATTGTTCCTTTTGTAATTGCACATGATGTGGCAAAAAGGAGCCCATTACTCGAAGTGCTGTTTTCTGATAAAAAGGATAACCACAAGGCTCCTTAAACTTAGTTTACTTTCCTAACCAGATAGAATTGTCAATGCCGTCTCAGTGTTGGTCTCCATTCCAGAAGCAGTTACATCAGCAAGTTAAACATATTTAGCTGGCTCATGTCAATAGAAACCAATCCACATTTTCTACTACGCATGGCGTGTAATGTGGGCAGAACGAATCTCGTTACTTCTGCATGTGAATGCATTTACAAGTGCAGTAAGAGACAGGACATGGCTGAAATAGCTGTAACTAATGTATAATGTTCGGTTAAGCAATGTGCTAAAGCATGCAAGCATTCCTGCAAGTTCCTGCTTCCTGCAGGGCTTGCTATTTCCCCTGACACAAACAGTCAGCAGTGCAGCAAAGGGGTTAGTGTTACTATAGGGCTTAGGCAAAAAAAAAAAACGGAACAGCCCCTGTATTTAGAATATACCTCTCTCTTTACATTGTGAGTTAACAATCTGGACAAAAAATTAGGAAATGCATTATACACCCTTGCTGATTGCATGAAAATGATTACTTGCTCGTTCTGCAAATGTGTTTGCAGACCAAGTTGATTTTTTAATCTAACACCACCGTCAACAAAGACGTGGCTGTTTTGTTGCCTGTGCATCTGGCTGAGCCTCAGAATCTAATGTCAATGTGTGAGCTTCATTGATGTGGTGCATCGTCACAAAAAAAAAAAAAAAACTAGAATGCTATGTGGAACAGTCAGGGCTTTTTGAGTCTGGTCCAGGGGGATTCTGACAGCAGCAGCGAGAGACTCGGAGGAAGTTCACAACAGTAGATTCTTAAGAAAATTGTATTTTGAACCCAACGTTTAAAGTTTCACCTTGTAAAAAAAAAAAAAAAACATTAAAAGTTTTTGCTTTGGAAGATTTTACATTCCTTATAATAAAAAATAACCTCTGTTACTTTGTAAATTCACTTTAGCCTGCGGCCCATTCGCTCATCAACCTAAAGACAGAAAAACGACAGAGTGACAGTTTGTATGTGCATCCGACTGTGCACCCATGTACTTCGCTAGCTTGCTTGTTTAAGAAGTCTCACATGAATTCACTAAAATCATCTAGTTCTTTGTATCTGATGAGGGTATAGCTAATGAAATCATTCCTTAAGTCTTTACTGTTGTGCACGGCATGCCTGGAAAAGTCACCTTAAAATGTCTACAGGTCCTTTCTAACAGCTGCTTGAGTCTTTCTTAATCCATCTATTTCTACAGAATTGGAATAAAGCTGTTTGCTGATTCAGTCTGTGTTCATAGCGGACAGCTGGAACCGAAGAGCAGCTGCACAGCTCAAGTTGAATGCACACGAACACAGACTTATCAGAACATTTTTAAAAATGAGAAACTGAAATAAGAAGCACTCGGAATGACTGCAAACATTAAAAAAAGGTAATGTCTTTAAAGAGTAAGCAGCGGGGTTCAGACATTATAGTGTTATACATCCCCATGTGTTGCTACGACTGGTTAAATAACGCACCTGGCATTTCTCTCTTCATTGTTCACATCCTGACAACTTTTTACACTTAACTTTAAAGTCTGTTTCAAAGCTCTTTTCAAAATCCACAATGAAAATTTAAATGACAGGTAAAACCAGCTACTTACACTTTAATATATATTTTAACAACACTATTTTCCAACCGCATACATCATGTAAGAAAAAGTATTGGCAAAATTACAATTTAAATTAAAAGAATCTGCAGATAGGGTTTAATCCTTTTCATTAGATTAGCACCAACACAAAAGTTTCCTTTGTCTAGAGGACATACAGTATTAACAGTATTGTCATCGTCCAAAGAATCTGGCAGTACCTTGGGTTAAAAACATCCTTGACTGAATGTGACAGGAATTCTAAGAAACCACAGCAGTAATGATGCTTGCCACAGCACTGGAACTAAACAAAGAGAATACTGTTCCTCTGTCTGTAGGATCAAAATGTAAGCCTGTCAGTATTTCATTGAGTCCCACCCATTGTGAATCCCTCAAAGTATCAAATGATAAATCAACATGGCTTGGTTCAGCGATTGGTTAGTTTATCATCCTGAAATGCTATTACAGCGGAAGAGCAAAAGAAAAGGCAGTTCAGCCCATAAAGACTCATTCCTTGCTATGAACACTGCTAGCATCAGGGCAGTAGCGTTTGGATAAACGCATGTCATTAACAGTCCACAGCGACAACAGCCTTTTACCAAGCCGAATGAGTAATTTGGTTGAAGTCAAATTCAGAGTACAAGCAAAACAGAACTGACTTTTCCTGTTAGAATCCAGGACTCTAAAAAATAAATACAAAAGCTCTTGCCATACAATAGCTGTATCTACAGGGAGCACATACTGGAAATTGTTACAACAGTCTGCCTTGCTAATATAACCCTGTTGCCTGCGTCTCAGATTTGATCCACTCTGATGACTGTTTTCTCCTTGTAAACTCGATGCAGCCCTTAGTTATTTACTTTATTGTATGACAAGTGAAACCTTTTCAGATAACTTCCATTGAGCTCCAAAATTTGTTATCCTCGTACACCTGCTGCACTCTGCAGTTATCACTAACATCAGTGCTTTTCAACCCAGGTCCTCAACTACACCCAATGGTCCAGGTTTTTACTTCAACGAGGAACTAAATATTTGTTTCCAGGGGACATAACATCACTTAGAGACTTAGAATAGTGCAATAGTGTGTAGCTAAAGAGGTAGTTCAAAAATCGCTAGTGTGATAGCGTGCAGCTACAGAGATCATTCTAGAATATATAGTGTGATAGTGCGTAGCTACATAGGTTGTTCTAGAATCTACAGGGTGTGCCATATGCCAACCAATATTTACAAATATACCTGGGATGCCTGACTTACAGTATACCCTGTATATTCATCACTAGACAGTTATGCAAATTAATAATAATAATAATAATAATAATAATAATAATAATAATAATAATAATAAAGAACAGTCAACCCCGGCAGGCATAAACTAATATATGCAAATATTATGTTCAGTGTAACAGCTGCTGTATTCCTGTAGCATTATGGCAGCTATTAGGAGTCAAGTACTTGTATATATTATGACATGGGTAGTTTTGCTCTATTAAAGACATAGCTATTGACAAACTACTTTTATAATAATACATGTGCAGGATTTAAAGGAAGTGCTGTGAAAACAGCCTTTCCACTGAGCCTTTTCCATCATCAACATGATGAAACCTTGCTGGCTGGTGTTTCTCAGATGACATTAGCAGCAAGAGTTTGTCACCACTTCACAAACAGCCTCAAAGGGAGATGCAATTCTGCTTTGAAGGTTGATTTGATCAACCTATACCCCGCCGGGATTAGTCACATCGGCATTTCTTTTTAAGGTTTTGTGGTAGCAGGGAATACACCTGGTTTGCATGAACCACTCTTAGGGGTAGACCCTGGATAACCACAGATAGGTGGTGGATGCAATTCTGAGTGGTTCCTTCCCAGCGCTTTAAATTACTCCAGCGTTATCCTGGTGGGGTATACGGTTACATTGAAAACACATTCAATGAAAGCATTAAGTGAACATTAGCCACTAATTATTACCAAAAGACCAACATACACAACAAACTGTCTTTGTATAAAAACAAAGCACAGAAGTAATTTCAAATATAAAATTACATGTATAAAACAAACCGTATTAAATAAGCCAAGAAATATGAACAGGATTCCAAAGCACTCTTTAACAAAATTCTCTGGTCCGGTGGGACTTGAATAGAACCTTTCTCCAAAAACAGACCATGGTATGTTTGGATAAAAAAGGGGAAAGCCCAATACAGTTAAACATGGAGGGGGTTCGATCCTGATATGGGGATGTTTTAGCAGTGCAGGGACTGGAGACATTCAATTGCAACCCTATACTGCCCTATAACACGTGTAAGTCGCCTTGGATAAATAAATAATAATAGTAATGTGATTGAAGATGAAATGAATGCAGCCATGTATAAAAACATTCTACAAAGTACATCTGCTAGTAGCCATAATATAAGCAAAAGGAGGACATGTGAAATACTTTATTACATTTTTAAATTAAATAATTAATTTGTTTTTTGATCCAGATTATTTGTTAAATTACAAGACATTCAGTCTTTTTGCTGTTTTTTATATTATAACGTGGTTAAAGTTTACTAAATGCTTGTCCTTGGCTTAATATGTTACCTTGAATTATGATAGAATAAGCGTAGGGTGCCAATACTTTTGTCTGCAACTGTATTACTAATAAAATGAACCCATTGGTACATATTAAAAAGCAGGCCATTGCTTTGAAAGACAATTAACAACTATTTACCTGTCATAAATGATATGCAAACTAGTGTAAGGAAAGCCACGTCCAGACTCCCTGTGCTCAAGCAGCACTTAAACAGGACTGTTTTCAGCAAGGGTGCCAACCTTTGGCATCAGAATACAATCACTGCTTCTAATCCGTAGCGCACTTTCTTTCTTGTGACTGTGTTGTGGTATCCTTAAGTGATGGTGATAAAATAACGTGATGTGCCTAATATTGTATCAATGGTAGTGAATCGCAGTTGCTACAGAATCAAGACTGAACGCCTTGATTGGAGGCACTTTTCGCGTGCGTAGCTCGGTTCGGTTCTGTACGTCTAGTCTGTAGCGGCGGCGGCGGTCAGACCGGAGTCACGGGACCGCTCTCTAACGCACTTTTAATTGTGGGCTCGCCGTGGCCAGGCTGGTGAACCCACTCGGCTGGGACTGGAGGAGGAGGTGGAGTCTCAAAGGTGGGGAGGAGAAGGAGAGTGTCGGATAAAAAAAAATTGACACAACAGAAACAACGGGAGGAAGACGGACTGGACGGTGGAAAGAAATATTAACTCATATTAAGGCGCAAGACAGGCGGACCGAAGATGATAATGCCATATTTCGTAGAGAGTTTCTGGGTACGTTCCGGTTTTAATTTCTTATAGGATACTAGCAGAAGGTGACCGTATTGGTTTAAACGCCACAAGTATTGCTTGGGCAGTTAGACCTACTGCCAATAGGTATTTTAAATGTAAGATATACTGTATCAAATTCGTCAGACAAGTTAAAATTACTATTATAAGCGACCAATATCGTGTGAGGCTCTGTGTTCTTTTTTTCGGCTACTGTGCTACGGCAGTCCCAGGATTGGGCCTGAAGGGTCCGCTTAACTTGATTGCTATTAAGAGCTGCCTCTTTCCCTGTTTAATTGGCTGGCTGTGCAATTTGTGGAATATGTGTGCTGTCTCAGAAACCCGATTGGCCTGTTCTACTGTCACTCGACAGGCTGTCAACGTCACTGTCTTCCGTAATCAAGTTAGAATGACGGAAACAGATTTATAAAAGTTGTTCTCCCAAAAATACAGATCGGACAGTTTTGTTGTTTGTACTACAAGTTACTTATGTAAAATGTCTGTTTATAAATAACCCTGAAATGAAGCAACATTTTGAGATGGAGTCCTGTCCGACACAGTTTGCATCTAGTCGAAATGCAGCGCAGGATTTACCTCCCAAGTTAAAGGATCACATTTAGGTGAACACAACTTATGATAAATAAAGCTGAGTTTAAGGTTGCATTGTTATATTTTAGTGTGTACTTTAAGAATATAGTTTAACCGTGATCAAAATATCGCAACATGTATTGTCCGCAATGTAAATTAAGATCTGTACAATGCCATATAACAACCTTTATATGGCATTGTACAGATCTTATATGGCTATGATAATTAATTTAAGTTTTATATAATGAAGACTTTTTTGTATTTATTTGGTTTTACGTTGTGTCCAGTTGAAATGCAAAAGTGTAAACAATTCCTACAGCTTCACGCAAACCACTGGCAGGCTGGGGTAAACAACACGTACACAAAGTTTACTCTGACAATGTGATTCGTGTTGACAAAACAATTTGTAAAAGTAATATGACTTAAAGAACTCAACACTTAAATAAATTAATTTAAAAAATAAAAAGGTTAGAGGTGGGGAATCTGGTTAGATGCCTGTGCCTTTTAAAATCCAAGTCATTGTAAATACCTGTAATACCAGTGAGTAATGTAGTTTCAGTTCAGATACACATTTCTGTTTTTACAACGCATTCTTCTTCGTTTGTACAGTGATCAGCAAGTCTCTATGTGTGTTTAAACAAACAGCACAGGCCAGCACCTCGCTTCACCAGCTAGTATCGATCATTGTAAAGACTTGGCAAGCAGTGACCTTTTTGAAGCAGAGACACAATTTGAGTCAACCCGCAATAAGCACACTCCACCCTACGTATTTACGATGAGTACATTTGATGTTTTTCATATGGTGAGAAAAAAGGAAGCCAAAGGTTGGTGTGAAGTCTAATTTTAACAACGTGCATATGATATGTGTTGAGAAATTGTAAACACGGAAGAAGACCTTCTAGTGGAAGAGTGCTTATTGTGTTTTGTTCAGTAGATGTAGAGAAACTCAGCTGGGCTCTCCTGTTCTAAATCAGAGTTAGTCTGTAATGTGCAGTACATTTCAAGACTCGCCATGAACATTAAAGTTTCTGTCAGGGACTCACTTCTGCAATAAAACAAACAAACAAGAAAAACCCTTAAGGAGTCATGCTTTCTCTTTTGGGATGTTGTGTTTCATTATAAAAAAAAATGTTTTCCTTAGAATCAAAGTTTGTAAGAGAATGTGGCTTATCTGACTGTCAGCCACTGCCAGTGAAATACAGCACAGCATTTCTGTAAGGCAGCAGTTCAGACTTGCTTTCTTCGTTCATATTTTCTCATGCCTGATGACCTTTCCAAAGTCATACATATTTTTAATAACAACATTCTTTACATCACAAGGCAACATTCTCAAGTAGCTTCATCCTATTTGTACTGATTATGATTTCCATTACACGAGAGTAGATGTTAAAACTTCATGCTGATTTGAACTCGGCTCTCGCCAAGATAAGCACCAACTAAGACGTAGCTTTACAGTAAACTAATGTGATCCATATGCGTCTCCATCCATTTACGTTTCCTTCCATATGATGATGTAGATATCCTTCTGTCTGATGTTAATGGCTGAAGTGTAATGCTGGCTCCAGGGATCAGCTTATTTTGCCTCCCTGGCGCATCAGCACACACAACGGCTGCGATGCTGGCTCCGGGGATCAACCAAAGTGCGGCCTCCCCAGCGCATCAGCATGACAACCGTCTGGATTGAGCTAAGTAGGGTACATCTCTGGGGTTTTCAAGTGGGCACCTTCCATCCTCAGTGTTTCGTCGACTAGCCCACGACACCTCAAGAGGGCTCGACGGTGATTCTGGCGTCCCAGCATCACCCCCCTCCGTCCCCCACTCAACTCAGCCCAGCTTACTTACCTGTCCCCAGCCAGAATTTTTCCGTCTCAACCACAGCCAGTTGCTGCTCCTCTCTGCTGCTTCAGATAAGTTCTTCACTGTGCGACGCAACTCTTGGCCACTGAATCCGACGTCTCTGAGAAACCGGGTTGTAGAGTGTGCCACAAATCCTCGACAACCCACTTCCACTGGGTAAACCCCAACTCTCCATCCTCGCTGTTCCGCTTCAGTGGCTAGTTGAGCATACCGCAGTTTCTTCCTCTCATACGCCTCATCTACAGCGTCCTCCCATGGCACTGTTAACTCTACCAGGTGAACAAGGCGTGCTGATCCAGACCACGAGACAATATCTGGTCGAAGGTTAGTGGTGGCAATCTCAGGTGGAAAAATAAGCCGTTGACCAACATCTGCCAGCATTTTCCAGTCTCTAGCAGCTTCCAGTTGTCCTGGGCGAGGATTGGTTTTAACACCTTTTCTTGGTGGTTGCTCTCCTGGGCGGAGGAATGTTGTCTTTTGTGTGTAATGTTTTGATGGAACAGGTGGCAACTTATTGGTCATGTTACGCTTGTCTTCCAATGCTAAGGCCAAACATCGCAGCACCTGGTCATGGCGCCAAGTAAACCGTCCTTGGCTAAGAGCCACCTTACATCCTGTCAAAATGTGCCTTAATGTTGCAGGTGATGAACACAAAGGACATGAGGGATCCTCTCCTACCCAGAGGTTTAGGTTCTGTGGTGATGGGAGAACATCATATGTTGACCTGATAAGGAAACTGATCCTGCTCTGTTCCATTGACCATAGGTCTTGCCAGCCAATCTTGCGTTGTTCCACACTCTCCCATCTCATCCATTCTCCCTGTTTGGCCTGGGAAATGGCCTTTATACACCTCATCCTCTCCTCCTGCTTTTGCACCTCGTTGACTACCAGCTTCCTTCTTTGAGCTGGGGCCGCCTTGTGCCATGTAGGAGGAGTTGAACTAAAACCAAGACCCCCTCTTCCATGCTGAACTTGCCCCATGATATCACCAATTCGAAGGGCAGCCTTTGCATCTTCCACAGCTTTCTTTGCCGCCCACTTTCTTCCAGTTTTCAACACAGGTGCTGCCTCCCTTACGCATTTATCACGTGACTCTACTAATGTCATTTCCAGTCTGACCTTGGCGCACTTAAACTCCTCGGTTAGAGCAGAGACTGGTAGCTGCAGTATTCCTTTACCATAAAGTCCCACTCTGCTGAGGCAGCGTGGAACTCCCAACCATTTCCTGATGTATGAACTGATTAAAGCTTCCAGCTTCTCTACTGTTGTCAAAGAAACCTCGTACACAGTCAGTGGCCACAGCAACCTCGGCAGTAGACCAAACTGAAAGCACCAGAGTTTTAGTTTACCTGGTAGAGCGCAGCTGTCTATGCTCTTCAACCCTTCCACTGCTTGTTGTCTAACTTCTCCCACACGAACTGTGTCCTTTAGATCCCCGTCGTACCATCTCCCAAGACTCTTCACTGGCTTCTCAGACACTGTTGGTATTGCCTCACCATTAATGAAGAATGTTTTATCTACTACTTTGCCTTTAATTATAGAGATGCTCCTTGATTTAGTGGGCTTGAATTGCATTCGTGCCCATTCAATGTTATTGGTTAATTTGCCCAATAATCGATTAGTGCAGGCTACTGTTGTAGTCATGGTTGTCATGTCATCCATGTATGCTCGAATTGGTGGTAGTCGCATTCCAGAAGCCAAGCGCTCTCCTCCTACTACCCATTTTGATGCCCTAATGATTACTTCCATTGCCATGGTAAAAGCCAGTGGAGAAATGGTGCATCCTGCCATTATTCCAACCTCTAGGCATTGCCATGTAGTGCTGAATTCTGAAGTTGAAAAACTGAATTGCAAATCTCCAAAATAGGCTTTCACTAAATTTGTTATTGTCATCGGTACACTGAAAAAATCAAATGCTGCCCAAAGTAGTTCATGTGGCACTGAACCATATGCATTAGCCAAATCCAGGAATGTCACATGGAGCTCCTTCCTCTCCTTTTTAGCTGATTGAATTTGTTGCCAGATCACATTGATGTGTTCTAAGCAACCTGGGAAACCTGGAATGCCCGCTTTTTGTATTGAAGTGTCAATGAAGCAGTTCTTTAATAGGTAAGCTGACAATCTCTGAGCAATAATGCTGAAGAAAATCTTGCCTTCTACGTTTAATAGGGAAATGGGACGAAACTGACTGATGCTTGTAGACTCTTTTTCTTTAGGTATAAAGACTCCACCTGCTCGGCGCCATGCTCTTGGTACAACCTGTTTTTCCCATGCCACTTTCATCAATTTCCACAGAATTCGTAGAACTCCTGAAGCACTCTTGTACACTCTGTACGGAACTCCATTAGGCCCTGGAGATGATGAAGCCCTTGCTTTTTTCACAGCTTGCTCTATTTCTTTCCACTTAGGTGCACAGTCCTCCATTTGGTATTCTGGTGGATTGATAGGTGGGATGTCTGACGGAATTGACATAGGCTCCTGCCTTTTTGAATCTGTATGTGTTTCCTCCAAATATCTCTCCAGCTCAACCTTAGATGCTTTTAGTGTGCCATTCTTCTCACTGGTGAATAACTTCTTTACAAATTTGAATGGGTCTTTATAAAAGTTAGCTCTCGCACGCTCCTTCTTTTTGTAGCGTTTCCGTAGGCGCTCAGCTCTGCGCAATGTTGCAAGCTTATCTTTTATGACCCTTTGTAAGAGATTGAGTCCCTCCTTCTGACTTTGTTCTGCTCTTCTCCATTGGTTCCTCAGCTGTCTCCTTTCTCTAACTAAGCGTTCAATCTCCTGCTGCCGTCTAGACTTTCCAGGAATAGTTTGTACTTTTTCCTTCCTTTTTTCAACTCCAAACCTCTCACTTCCATATGCGTAGATGATGTCCCCAAATTTATCCAGCTTCTTTTCAACTGTTCCACTTAATCTTTCCAATGCAACGCAGAGATCTGTGTTTACTGTGTCCCATGCAGTTTTCTCACAAGCTCTTGGCCATTTAACTCCAGGCTTGTGCCCGTTGAGGTTCTTTTCTCTCTTATGTTGGTTTGTCTGACCGGGTTCACAAGGATCATTAGGTTCATCACTAACTGTGTCCATGCAAGTCCTCCTCACATCTATGACAGGGGTGCTGATATCCTGCGAACTGTGGTTTGCTTCCTGTCGCTGGATTTCATTCGACTGACTTGACTGACTTCGTAAGAAGTACTGATCAATGCGAGGCCCTTGTCCCTTCTCCCTCAAGCATTTCATTCTCCCTTGATGAATCTTCAAACCCCTGACCGTTGTCGCCTTACTCCAGCCGCAGACACAAACCTGGAGTTCCATGTCTTTGTTAACTGCAGATCTTGAACTAGTCTTTTGTGAAGTACTCTCCATACTCATATCCGTTTCCGTTCCTAAGTCGTTAACCGTGTTGTCCAACGTTGAGTCATCTTCCGCCCCCGCTCTCGCAGACTCTAGGGGTATTTTTCTCTTTAATTTCTTAGAAGCCTTGGGCGGGTGTCTCCAGCATCCTGTAAACACAGAGCTGGATACTGCCGACAAGGGTAGCTAACCCTTACCAGCCCCAGTGGGGTCTCTTTCCTCCTGTCAGCTGTCTCTCCAGGCTGTCACAAGGTCTTTCCCTTGTTGCCAGCTGCACTATTCACAGCAGTCACTGGACGTATCCAGATCTTCATGATTTCCATTACACGAGAGTAGATGTTAAAACTTCATGCTGATTTGAACTCGGCTCTCGCCAAGATAAGCACCAACTAAGACGTAGCTTTACAGTAAACTAATGTGATCCATATGCGTCTCCATCCATTTACGTTTCCTTCCATATGATGATGTAGATATCCTTCTGTCTGATGTTAATGGCTGAAGTGTAATGCTGGCTCCAGGGATCAGCTTATTTTGCCTCCCTGGCGCATCAGCACACACAACGGCTGCGATGCTGGCTCCGGGGATCAACCAAAGTGCGGCCTCCCCAGCGCATCAGCATGACAACCGTCTGGATTGAGCTAAGTAGGGTACATCTCTGGGGTTTTCAAGTGGGCACCTTCCATCCTCAGTGTTTCGTCGACTAGCCCACGACACCTCAAGAGGGCTCGACGGTGATTCTGGCGTCCCAGCATCACCCCCCTCCGTCCCCCACTCAACTCAGCCCAGCTTACTTACCTGTCCCCAGCCAGAATTTTTCCGTCTCAACCACAGCCAGTTGCTGCTCCTCTCTGCTGCTGCAGATAAGTTCTTCACTGTGCGACGCAACTCTTGGCCACTGAATCCGACGTCTCTGAGAAACCGGGTTGTAGAGTGTGCCACAAATCCTCGACAACCCACTTCCACTGGGTAAACCCGAACTCTCCATCCTCGCTGTTCCGCTTCAGTGGCTAGTTGAGCATACCGCAGTTTCTTCCTCTCATACGCCTCATCTACAGCGTCCTCCCATGGCACTGTTAACTCTACCAGGTGAACAAGGCGTGCTGATCCAGACCACGAGACAATATCTGGTTGAAGGTTAGTGGTGGCAATCTCAGGTGGAAAAATAAGCCGTTGACCAACATCTGCCAGCATTTTCCAGTCTCTAGCAGCTTCCAGTTGTCCTGGGCGAGGATTGGTTTTAACACCTTTTCTTGGTGGTTGCTCTCCTGGGCGGAGGAATGTTGTCTTTTGTGTGTAATGTTTTGATGGAACAGGTGGCAACTTATTGGTCATGTTACGCTTGTCTTCCAATGCTAAGGCCAAACATCGCAGCACCTGGTCATGGCGCCAAGTAAACCGTCCTTGGCTAAGAGCCACCTTACATCCTGTCAAAATGTGCCTTAATGTTGCAGGTGATGAACACAAAGGACATGAGGGATCCTCTCCTACCCAGAGGTTTAGGTTCTGTGGTGATGGGAGAACATCATATGTTGACCTGATAAGGAAACTGATCCTGCTCTGTTCCATTGACCATAGGTCTTGCCAGCCAATCTTGCGTTGTTCCACACTCTCCCATCTCATCCATTCTCCCTGTTTGGCCTGGGAAATGGCCTTTATACACCTCATCCTCTCCTCCTGCTTTTGCACCTTGTTGACTACCAGCTTCCTTCTTTGAGCTGGGGCCGCCTTGTGCCATGTAGGAGGAGTTGAACTAAAACCAAGACCCCCTCTTCCATGCTGAACTTGCCCCATGATATCACCAATTCGAAGGGCAGCCTTTGCATCTTCCACAGCTTTCTTTGCCGCCCACTTTCTTCCAGTTTTCAACACAGGTGCTGCCTCCCTTACGCATTTATCACGTGACTCTACTAATGTCATTTCCAGTCTGACCTTGGCGCACTTAAACTCCTCGGTTAGAGCAGAGACTGGTAGCTGCAGTATTCCTTTACCATAAAGTCCCACTCTGCTGAGGCAGCGTGGAACTCCCAACCATTTCCTGATGTATGAACTGATTAAAGCTTCCAGCTTCTCTACTGTTGTCAAAGAAACCTCGTACACAGTCAGTGGCCACAGCAACCTCGGCAGTAGACCAAACTGAAAGCACCAGAGTTTTAGTTTACCTGGTAGAGCGCAGCTGTCTATGCTCTTCAACCCTTCCACTGCTTGTTGTCTAACTTCTCCCACACGAACTGTGTCCTTTAGATCCCCGTCGTACCATCTCCCAAGACTCTTCACTGGCTTCTCAGACACTGTTGGTATTGCCTCACCATTAATGAAGAATGTTTTATCTACTACTTTGCCTTTAATTATAGAGATGCTCCTTGATTTAGTGGGCTTGAATTGCATTCGTGCCCATTCAATGTTATTGGTTAATTTGCCCAATAATCGATTAGTGCAGGCTACTGTTGTAGTCATGGTTGTCATGTCATCCATGTATGCTCGAATTGGTGGTAGTCGCATTCCAGAAGCCAAGCGCTCTCCTCCTACTACCCATTTTGATGCCCTAATGATTACTTCCATTGCCATGGTAAAAGCCAGTGGAGAAATGGTGCATCCTGCCATTATTCCAACCTCTAGGCATTGCCATGTAGTGCTGAATTCTGAAGTTGAAAAACTGAATTGCAAATCTCCAAAATAGGCTTTCACTAAATTTGTTATTGTCATCGGTACACTGAAAAAATCAAATGCTGCCCAAAGTAGTTCATGTGGCACTGAACCATATGCATTAGCCAAATCCAGGAATGTCACATGGAGCTCCTTCCTCTCCTTTTTAGCTGATTGAATTTGTTGCCAGATCACATTGATGTGTTCTAAGCAACCTGGGAAACCTGGAATGCCCGCTTTTTGTATTGAAGTGTCAATGAAGCAGTTCTTTAATAGGTAAGCTGACAATCTCTGAGCAATAATGCTGAAGAAAATCTTGCCTTCTACGTTTAATAGGGAAATGGGACGAAACTGACTGATGCTTGTAGACTCTTTTTCTTTAGGTATAAAGACTCCACCTGCTCGGCGCCATGCTCTTGGTACAACCTGTTTTTCCCATGCCACTTTCATCAATTTCCACAGAATTCGTAGAACTCCTGAAGCACTCTTGTACACTCTGTACGGAACTCCATTAGGCCCTGGAGATGATGAAGCCCTTGCTTTTTTCACAGCTTGCTCTATTTCTTTCCACTTAGGTGCACAGTCCTCCATTTGGTATTCTGGTGGATTGATAGGTGGGATGTCTGACGGAATTGACATAGGCTCCTGCCTTTTTGAATCTGTATGTGTTTCCTCCAAATATCTCTCCAGCTCAACCTTAGATGCTTTTAGTGTGCCATTCTTCTCACTGGTGAATAACTTCTTTACAAATTTGAATGGGTCTTTATAAAAGTTAGCTCTCGCACGCTCCTTCTTTTTGTAGCGTTTCCGTAGGCGCTCAGCTCTGCGCAATGTTGCAAGCTTATCTTTTATGACCCTTTGTAAGAGATTGAGTCCCTCCTTCTGACTTTGTTCTGCTCTTCTCCATTGGTTCCTCAGCTGTCTCCTTTCTCTAACTAAGCGTTCAATCTCCTGCTGCCGTCTAGACTTTCCAGGAATAGTTTGTACTTTTTCCTTCCTTTTTTCAACTCCAAACCTCTCACTTCCATATGCGTAGATGATGTCCCCAAATTTATCCAGCTTCTTTTCAACTGTTCCACTTAATCTTTCCAATGCAACGCAGAGATCTGTGTTTACTGTGTCCCATGCAGTTTTCTCACAAGCTCTTGGCCATTTAACTCCAGGCTTGTGCCCGTTGAGGTTCTTTTCTCTCTTATGCTGGTTTGTCTGACCGGGTTCACAAGGATCATTAGGTTCATCACTAACTGTGTCCATGCAAGTCCTCCTCACATCTATGACAGGGGTGCTGATATCCTGCGAACTGTGGTTTGCTTCCTGTCGCTGGATTTCATTCGACTGACTTGACTGACTTCGTAAGAAGTACTGATCAATGCGAGGCCCTTGTCCCTTCTCCCTCAAGCATTTCATTCTCCCTTGATGAATCTTCAAACCCCTGACCGTTGTCGCCTTACTCCAGCCGCAGACACAAACCTGGAGTTCCATGTCTTTGTTAACTGCAGATCTTGAACTAGTCTTTTGTGAAGTACTCTCCATACTCATATCCGTTTCCGTTCCTAAGTCGTTAACCGTGTTGTCCAACGTTGAGTCATCTTCCGCCCCCGCTCTCGCAGACTCTAGGGGTATTTTTCTCTTTAATTTCTTAGAAGCCTTGGGCGGGTGTCTCCAGCATCCTGTAAACACAGAGCTGGATACTGCCGACAAGGGTAGCTAACCCTTACCAGCCCCAGTGGGGTCTCTTTCCTCCTGTCAGCTGTCTCTCCAGGCTGTCACAAGGTCTTTCCCTTGTTGCCAGCTGCACTATTCACAGCAGTCACTGGACGTATCCAGATCTTCATGATTTCCATTACACGAGAGTCTCCATCCATTTAGGTTTCCTTCCATATGATGATGTAGATATCCTTCTGTCTGATGTTAATGGCTGAAGTGTAATGCTGGCTCCAGGGATCAGCTTATTTTGCCTCCCTGGCGCATCAGCACACACAACGGCTGCGATGCTGGCTCCGGGGATCAACCAAAGTGCGGCCTCCCCAGCGCATCAGCATGACAACCGTCTGGATTGAGCTAAGTAGGGTACATCTCTGGGGTTTTCAAGTGGGCACCTTCCATCCTCAGTGTTTCGTCGACTAGCCCACGACACCTCAAGAGGGCTCGACGGTGATTCTGGCGTCCCAGCATCACCCCCCTCCGTCCCCCACTCAACTCAGCCCAGCTTACTTACCTGTCCCCAGCCAGAATTTTTCCGTCTCAACCACAGCCAGTTTCTGCTCCTCTCTGCTGCTTCAGATAAGTTCTTCACTGTGCGACGCAACTCTTGGCCACTGAATCCGACGTCTCTGAGAAACCGGGTTGTAGAGTGTGCCACAAATCCTCGACAACCCACTTCCACTGGGTAAACCCGAACTCTCCATCCTCGCTGTTCCGCTTCAGTGGCTAGTTGAGCATACCGCAGTTTCTTCCTCTCATACGCCTCATCTACAGCGTCCTCCCATGGCACTGTTAACTCTACCAGGTGAACAAGGCGTGCTGATCCAGACCACGAGACAATATCTGAAGCAGAATGGCAGTTTAAAAAAACAAAACAAAAAAACAAATCCATGGTAATGTACCAATAGAGTAGTATTGTAGCGAGGCTCACTTGTAGAGACTGCTACTGTGCTGTGCCTTGACTGTTGTGCGGTGAATGCTGCAGTTCAGTAGCAGGTTGGCTTCAAGGTGCACTTTTGGTTTACTTGTGAAACATGCTCAGAGGTTGTTTGGGGAAATAGGTAAACTATTCAATACTTGTATATTAAAGATGTTCACTGAGTGTATGCCAAGTTTCCTGTTTGCACCAGCACATATAGGGACCACAGATGTTGCATTTAGCTAAAAACAGACCTGATTGTTGTTAAACATCATAATTGTGGACTACTGTTATGCAAAACATCTATCCCATGTATTTTCTGAGCAACAGTAAGCTAGAATGAGACGAGCCAGAACAAAAGTAGTCTGTTAGTAGGGAGGCCTGCAATATGAACCTGTACTGGACTGCCTGTCTGTAGTGACCACTGTCTTCCACTGTGATAATATTTGCAATATACAGAGCAAGGCAGCTGTTTGTCAGACCAAAACTGGTCACTTTTATAAGTACATAAATCTTCTCTATTTTGCAATTCCAGTAGCTACTGTACATACGTCTCAGGTGTGCAGTTTTGGTAAGACACGTATTATAGCAAAAGTATTGGCCCCTGCCCAGAAAGCCCAATAGCCTTGAGAATTTATAGCATGTTTTTTTTTTTTTTGTCTGTCCAGACTGACTGGCTACTGTATAGACTAGTGTCTGCTATAATGGGGATTTTGTTATTGGTTGCTGTTGGTGTGCTAATGGAAGTGCTTGTTTGTATTTTCTCTGGGAAGCTGAGGGGAGGGGTGGGGATAAAAAAAGCAATTGATCCCAATGAAATACACTGCAGCGCACCTGCAGTACTGGAACATGTGTAACTGTGTTGTGTTGAGATCTGACCAGTGTAAGTAGTGTGAACTCTAGAACACTCTTATGGTTTCATTCCATCTTCCTTCCCTTTCTAGGTTTATATTGTGTTTTTTGCTGACCAAGCAGTACTTGATACAGTAGACATTGGAGTGTATAATTCATCTGAACTGTGGCACATCCAAATACATTGAAAGGAAGTACAAATGACCTTTGGTCCGGTTTGAAATGTAAACAATGTGGATATTTACATCTGGCACGGTTTAGGTGAATTGAGTAGACCCCGTCATATTTTAAACGTAAGGTAGCTTTTTCAAAATGTGGGTTCTGAAAACCTAGTAGACAATATGCAGTATTGCATCTACCCGGTGACTTTCTGTTTTTGTCATATTTGCCTGTGTCTTACTTTCATTGTCAGACGATAACTCATGAAGGAGTTTATGGAACGTAAATATTAGTTACAGTATAGAAGAACAATTCTGACCAGTACAGTACTTTAGGTGGCACTGTGGTAATCTGTGCTAACAAATGTTAATACTTGAGGTATCTTGTGTGGCCTATAGGCCCTATTTAGCTATTTGAAGAACTTTTTTTTTTTTTATATATTCTTGATGGACTAAAAAGGGTTTGGTATATAAACTGTTCTAGACTGTAAAGAAGCCAACAACACTCCCCTCTCATCTGTGTTTTTGATTAAAGTTTGTTTAAGGCACAGTAATTTGTGTCTAAATGTGTACATGACTTTATTCTGCCCTCTGCTACCCTCTTCTATAGGACTGTAGGATGGTCATCTTTTTATATAGTAACTTTCCTTTTAAAAAATGCATGCATTGCCTTGCTTGTGCAGAATTTGGTTAGAGACAGTTTTAAAAGGGTGTTTCCTATCTTCACTATCTATACAGTTGGCTACTTCTTGGAACTTCATACACTTGCACTGCAACAAACAGATAATGCAGTTAATATAACTGTCTGCATTGCAGTATCACATCACATGTCTTGTAGCCCGTTGGCATAAGTATTGAATATATACAGTAGTGCAGTACATGCAACGCTTGTTCAAGGAAATATTTTTTAGGCTAGACTGTGGGGGGGGAGGATGCCCAGTCGATGTGATAGATTGCAGCCATGCAAGACAGCTGATTCTCACCATTTGGTTCCAGAATGCACATTGGTCTAAATTAAAGCCCGGGACAGACAGGCGTGGCGCGGCATTTTGCCGCCTGTATCGCTGCCATTGCTTTCATGTGGTGTTGGACAGATCACCAGGTTTTTTTCTGGCTGCTGCGCGGTATGGATTAACCAATCACAGCCAATTGTTGACAACACGTGCTTGCCAGGAAAAATCATGAATGAAACTGTTGTCTAAGGAGGTGTCCAAGCACCCTGAAGTGTTTGATCCCTCCCATATTTCATACAAGGACAGGCAAGTCAGTACATCACGCTTGATAAGCATCCTCCCTGCCTTTTTAAAAATGATTTCTGTAGTTCACTACTCTTTTTACTAAATAACTGGCTGTAAAAGGATATATTTTCTGACACTTTAGTAGTAAGCTACTTGCTGTCAGCAACGTATACTGTGTTTCTTTGCTAAGCTCAGATCGCTCGTTTCATACGCTTGCATATAGATGACAGAAAAACAACGTTGGAATTAAGGAATTAACGTAACATTATTAATTATTAGAATTAATAATGTTACGTTGACATATTGAAATTACGTATCGCTTTGTAGTTTTCAAAAAATTAAAAAATGTGACATTTCAAAATACTGTTGTAGTTTTTGGTTGAGAGAAACAGCACTAATCAAGTGTAATAATAGTAGGCCTACCATTTTACATTCAAGACATTTCTCAGGAGTGCAATAAGCCTGTCCGAAACCTCATCAAATTGTCTGTGGAATAAAGGAGAGAAACACTCTACTCTGCTGTACATTTGGCTGGCTTGCTTTATTTCGGGCATCATTTAAGCATTCATTCCCTTTTCATGATATCTTTTTGATGCATTTAATTTGAATGCATATCAAGCAGTGTATGTTTAAATATTTCACTGTTTCTCGCAGGCCCAGCACCAGTGTGCCACCATCATTGTAATTTAATGGACTGAATGATTGAAACAATTACACTGGGGCGTTTTGTATTATTTTATATGCTGCTGTTGAACAGCATATGTATACTAAAGGTATACAGTTGTTATATAGTGTATGTTGTTTCTGCTAAATGTACTACATCTTGAATGGGGTTTCAGACTTACTGCAGAAGTTTAAGTATCGACAAATTACTGGTCTATAAAGTAACAATGAGAGAAGTAATATGTGGAAGTAAAGTGAATGTGTTGCAATTGTTTTTTGTTGATGGTTCACTAACTGTGTGTTTAATGGACACTTGTTAATCTACAATGCCTCTTCATTCTTCTGTCAATACGAGAAAGGCATGTCAAGCAGATTAACAGGTTTTGAAGTAATTGTATTGGAACGTTGTAGTTATAAAGAAAGTTAGTATCATTGTAGCATCCCACCCTGAGGGTGGGCATTACCTTCTCATTCATCACATACCTCCCTGTGCAGTACTTCTTATAATCTCTGCCAGAGTTCTGAAGTTCTGTGTTCATTGTTGTGGGATAACAGCTATGTGAGGTACGGTGGGAATGCCATGCCCAGTTTGACAGCTCGCACTGGGGTCGTGCACTGTTGCTGGTGTTAATGAGCGAGTGTTTCCCTTAATTACCAGACGGTTATTACTGGAAATATCAACTTATTATATATCTTATCTACTGCACACTAGTTTTCACAGACCTGTTTCTCTTGTAGCCAGTTTTCAGTTTATAGTTTGTGTTGAGGTTACAGTAATATGGCAGTCTGTTCTCAACACAAAGCAGTTGGCCTTGAAATGATATGACCCACCCACAGCATGAGCCCTGAGTTCTGTAATGTCAGCATTTTACTTCTTTAAACATTGCTATGGTTGGGAATGTTTAATATGCTGCTGTAGTTTAGATCAGCGAGGCTGACATTTTAGAAAGTATTTCCCCTTCCCATCTTATTGATGTCTTTACAACACACAGGAATCCAAAACACATTGTTTGCATATCTCTGACCACCTGAGGACACACGCTACCTTTCGAGAGGAAGATATTTGTTGAGAAAATAGACCTGAAAAATGGATAATACGAATGGTGTGGCTGACTTTGTCCTTTGTGCTGTGTGACATGTTCTAATTAAATACATATGCAGCACTGATGATGGTCAGTGTTTGACTGAAACATCTGCACTTTGCACTTATTGCACAGTATGCATATTGTGTTTTAGCCGGTCATTAATAAATACAGCCTGTAGTTTTTCATTGAATTTAACGTTGGTACGCTTTTTTCCTCTGTGTACGGGTCTGTTATGTGTTTTTAAGGAGCAGTGAAAACTTACTTTTTCATTAAAAACATACACAACAAACCAATAAATACCACTTTGCTTTCAAGTTTAGACAGCTGTGGATGTTTACATAAAAAAAAACCTAAGAGCCATCCCCCAGAACCCAGACCAGACCAAACCAAACACATTGAAATCAGTGCAGTTTTTATTTAACCCAGTGTGGCCGTGCCAAATCCTGCTGCAGCAGGTGCAGTGAAGTCTCTTGAGATGTAATACTGCACTGTGTTCATTACATTAGCTGTGGAAGTGTTGGAGTGTGCTTACATGCAAATGAGGTCGTAGCACGCTGGAAGCTTATTTCCTGTTTTCCAAAGTCCACTGCACTACTACAGATTGTATTTGAAATCAGTGTAAAATAAAGAACAGAGCTTTTTAAGAAGTTCACACACTGGATGGTTCTGGCCCCTGATCAGCTTCTTTTTACCTTCACCAGTCTCGGTGACAAAGTGGCTGTACTGGTAATTCTTAATTCTGAAGTGGTGTTGTTTTCATAGTGGATTGAGTTTATTCATACTGTATACTGTAGTTTGTTTCCTTGAGTTGTGCAAGTTTCTTTGACATACAGATTAATGTATTGTAGGGTATAGGACGCCGACCAGATGCAACACACATACTGTGGTGGTGAACTAGTGTGCCACTTTCAGGTCCAAAAGTGTGGCACGAGAGCCCAAAAATTGATTCTTAGTCTTATCATAATCCAGCGTATACATACCTGTATTTTAATTTACAGTAAAAAATCTCCTAATTCTACAAGAGACTGACACACTTCTGTGTTACTGTGGATCAAAAACAAAATGTATCGAGGGCAGCAAGTTTCAGTAAATTAGTCATCTGCTGCAGAACAGAACTACTGCAATCCTTAATTTATTAAAAAGAAAATGTATGTCTGTGGGTCTTAAAAAAAGATTGGCGTCCATGTTTCATGCGCAAGCCATACATGTATCTGTAAATGTCACATACATTCACTATCTTGTAATAAGATGATCGGTTTTTCACAGTAATTGTACTGTTTGACACATTCATCAATATGCTGTTTACTTAGTTCAATAGTTGAGGAGTGTATGACCTTCCCTCAGAACAGGTGATAGATTTAGAAATCAGCCACACTTGAGTGTTAGCCTGATACTCTCTTAAATGTGCTTCCTCAATATAAGTGTCCAACTGATACTTGGTGTGTGTTTGAATTCTGCATTTTCTTTAATTGTATTTATTTATTAATTTAACACAGTAGTCTCCGGCTAAGAGAACACCCCTCGGGAAGCAAGCAAAGTGTTCTTATATCAATCAATAAATAAATATAAATAAAGCAGTGTGGAGTAGTGGTTAGGCCTCGGGACTCTTGACCGGAGGGTTGTGGGTTCAATCCCCGGTGGGGACACTGCTGCTGTACTCTTGAGCAAGGTACTTTCCTTAGATTGCTCCAGTAAAAACCCAACTGTATAAATGGGTAATTGTATGTAAAAATAATGTGATATCTTGTAACAATTGTAAGTCACCCTGGATAAGGGCGCCAGCTAAGAAATAAATAATAATAATAATAAATAAATATAGTATTACTTGTCATGCCCCACGTGCATCAACATATGAAATGAACTGAATAAATAAAAGAAAAGCAATAGGCAAGTGTATGTTAATAAACTATAATAATGAAGTAACAGACAAACTAATGTTAATAAACTGTCAAACTAAACTAACACAGCACCCCGACACTCGTTAAAATTATGCAGCAGCAATATACAAGACATACACATTATTTAACAGAATGGTGAAGCAACTCACTAGAACGGGAAACGCCAAATTGCTCGTCAACGTGTGTTTTGGTTCAGGTTTTTTTCAAGAGCTTGAACAATTTCCAACTTTTTGATGAGGTGCACTCATGGAAATCAGAATACAAAACAATTCGATGATATGACGGCAGTTCTGGAAAGATTTAATAAACCAATCAGTGTGCCTCAAGACAGTCTTACAATGACAAGTCACTTCTGAAAAGACTGAATAAACCATTTAAATTTAAGTTTGATGATGATGATGATGATGATGATGATGATGATGATGATGATGATGATGATGAGTTACCAGAGGTCGCGCTAGCTTTTCTGTTCATGCGTTCCTGAAACACACATGTGCAAAATGTTGCGTCCCAACCATCAAATATACATTTTAACACAAAGGCTAAGAAACTCCAGGGATGTGCATTTTGATACATTTTTCTGAACGTTTAAACTCTATGGCATGTTAATTAAATATCTGTCTGTGTATAGCTATACATATAAACACAGACACACTTTTGTCTTTGTTATATATACTAACAGTAGACCGTTCACATGACGAGATGGGATTCTAAGCACTGTTTGTTGCCTTCATCTACGTGTGTTTTAATATTTTTCTGCATTCCAATAACAGCAACAGCATCGCCGTGTCTTTTAAGCGAAGATTCTTTAAAAACTGTACATCCGTACGTATATATGTTTTGTTTTTCTGCCCAGCAGCTCTTTCACACACAGTACATCTTGCCTTCTTGATAAACAAGCCACGGATACTTCATCTCCCATTCAAAATTATAAGAACGTATTTTTCGTTTGCGTTTTTGTGCATTACTACTGCTTGCAACTGCTTCGGTCACTTGCTGTCAGTGTACACTCTGCACTAGGTATTCATTTTTATGCTTAAAAAAATCAGAAAGGGCATCCCTGTTCAACTAGTGCGGAAAATAACAAATGCACAACGTTAAATTAGGCGACTGCAAAAATGAAATGCAAGTTAAAAGTAGGATAGGGGATGAACAATTTACATAATTTGTCAGCTTTGTTTGAAATAAAATTAAAGGGACCAGAATTAGGATCAGGCAAGATATGAAGGTAAAAGCAAAGATTGTTTTGCAATTACAGGTTTTTCTGAGTTTAATTATGAAACCTAATCGGCTAAATTTGTCACCTGATTAAAAATAAAACCCGAAAATTTCTAGCCCTACTTGTGTGTGTGTGTTTGCATTTACTTTTTCCAAAATACTTGTTTTATTTCTTTTTAGCAATATGGACCTTTATTAATATGGGGCATAACACATTATTTTACAATAAAATACAGTGCCTGGTGGGATACTATCATATTAATTTGCACTGTTCATTGCGCTGCTAGGAACTATAACCGTACTATTCTAACAGCATGTGTGTGTACGCATTACGCCCGAATAAACGTGAAACGGTACTTCAGTGTGGATGCTAAAGTATGAGCTGGATTAATTAAAACGTTTTTGAGTACGGTTCTCGAGATCGGTTATGTAATGTGGAAAGGGCCTAAAAGTAAATATTGCAGGCAAAGCCAAATATGAGGCTTATTGCTGCCACCTACAGGACTGGAGTGCACCTTAATCAATGCTGTTATATTGCAGAACAGTTTTTTTTTTTTAAACAAGCAAGTGTTTTACTGTCATTGCTGCAGTGTAATGGATTAGCACGAATATGCATGTCTGCGTCCCTTTCCATTCTGTGCGTCCTGTGAACGCAAGACAAAATATTTTTCCGTTCAATGGATTTATTTTGCGTCTAGGACGCAAAATTTTGCGTTCACGCGACCTCTGTGTTACAAAACAGTACTTTTATCTGTTGTGAACGAATCGCTAGCGGTGCGAAGAAGGTGTTCTTTTAAGCAAAGTTCCTATTCCTTTAGCCGGAGCATTTACAATGGGAAGAATCTGTTTCACCACAAGGTTGTTCCTTAGGCTAAGTGTTCTCTTAGGAGGTGTTCCTATAAGCGGGGACTACTGTACTTCGAAACTGAATTGCAGAACCTTAAGGAGAGGAAGGGAACGTTTAGTGAATCCATAGCAAATTCTTACTCGTATACTTCATGTATGAGTGCTGAATGACTATTGTACAGTATAGAACAGGGGTCTCCAATCCTGGTCCTGGAGGGCCGGTGTCCCTCCTGGTTTTTGTTCCAACTGTACCCTAAATTACTTAATTGGACAAATTAAGCTTCTAATAAGCACTTAATTGGTTAAATTAAGTAATTTAGGTTACAGTTGGAACAAAAACCAGAAGGAACCGGCCCTCCAGGACTGATTGGAGGCCCCTGGTATAGAATGTCACACCTAAAAGGAGTTTGATTGTGGTTAAAAGCTCTCCTCTTTAAATGTGAGATTACACTTGTCCATTCTACCGACAAATACTCCAGTTCATGGCCCATTGCTAATCATGAACCTTGGTAAAAGATAAATTCCATAAAGGCAAACCTTGCATTGTGTTGACTGAAGAATATTTACAGTACACTATTCTGATATAAAAAATGTTTTACCAAGTAGGATTGGCCAGACATGCTATCTTCAAAACACCACTGATCTCTGTTTTTTGTTTGCAGTGTGTAAATAAAGACAGGGTGATAATTTGATGCCACGTCCGCTTAAGTAATGCTGCTGCTGTAGTGTGATTTTTTTTTTTTTTTTTTCAAAACGTGTTCTATTCACTGTGCTACTAGTTTTCCAGTTTGTAACTCTGAGAATGTTGACAATAGGGTGTTCCTGCAGTCTGCTTCCTGTTGTTAACTGGAATTGGAAAAGGCGTACTTCTCTTGGCTGCCTGGCTAAATTATTTAGCCAGTTGTCCTAGACCTTTAACCTCTGTTAATATGCTTTTCGACTACGCTATTTTATTAAGCAAACATGTTTATCAAGACTTTACTATTCAATGTTTTCACTTTATGTACTAACTATATGGATGTATGGAAGGGTTTGCCTAGACATGTTTTAACCATGCTAAACTGTAATTTACAGTCATGTGGTTGAGTGCAGGAACCCATTTTGTAGCACAGCATGCTTTTCCTGGCCGCCTTTATCATTGATTATCTTTTAAAAGCAACACTTTGTATACCTTTTTGTTTTGACATTCTTGACTTATAAAAAATAAAACAATTCATCAAACATTGTTTTCATTGTTAACATTTGCAGAATAGAATGCTTTTTTACAGTGCCGTTGTATAGATGAGTAAATATTGTGGCTTTTTGTTGTTCTTATCAGAAGTTAATCCAATAAAAAAAAAAAATAACATAGATAAACATGCTGGTGTTGTAATGGGTAACATGTTGCTCTAGTATTTGCACTCATGTTGCATTCTTTTTCTGTGTAAATTAACAGCATAAAACAGGTCATTTTGAAATTCAATCTCAGTACTGCAGATTAAAAAACATACAGTGTCTGGAACAAAATTGCACAGGTTTGAACAGAAGTGGAATGCAAAGAGTTCCCATCCTACAATAAACTTTGTCTTTTTACTGTACAGTGAGATCCCTCAACCCTACTTCCCTTTATTCAGCTAGGTGATTAAATTGTGGTCCCAACAAAAACTACAAATACAATGAAGGGTAAATGCGTTAGAAACAGAAGACTACTTGCGTATGACCCCCCCCCCCCCCGAGCTGATTTCAGTGGGGTGACGGTCACTCACTTAGTAATAAGGGCACAGAACAGCAAGAATTTCCTTTAGGATTACATTAAAAGAACAAGTTATCCCAAGAAAAAAAGGAAGGAATTATTGCTATAAAATTACATTGTGCTTTGAGCGCTTTGGAGACCAGATATCTGATTTAAAGACTTGAATACTTTATTTGGTATAAATTGCATTATTAAAACTTGAGAAACGTTAAATCCTGATGTGAGCTGTGGCTATTGTCATCTGCTTTGCCATCGCAGTGGTGCAGTTAAAGTGGATGCGTTCAGAAAGTAACATGGCCAGAATGCAGACTTCCAAGTATAGGATACTAAAAACACAATGCACAGCTCTACAAACCATGAAACTGCTTATTGTGAATAGGACTTGTATTGTAATTATTACATGTATTATTACTGAATGAGCATTAATTATTATTATTTTTTTAACTATTTATTCAATGTTCTTATACTGTACCGCAATACCTCTTGGATTGAGAACAGTCAGGTGCCTCGTATTAATTGAATGTTGTGTTGTTTTATTCTAGGGGGAAAAGAACAGTGGGTTTGATGTCCTTTACCATAATATGAAACATGGACAGATTTCAACAAAGGAGGTATCAGATTTTATTAGAGAAAGGTGAGTTGTTTGGGTTGCTGTTCTGCATGCAGCTTCAAGCTAAAACATGATGTAATAAATGATTTCCTAACTGTATAACTGTAAGATTATGATGTTTTAAAGCCTGCAAATTATAGTGGCACTAAATCAGTAGTTGACTTTATGCAGTATAATTACATTTTTCATTAAGAAAAACACAGTAATGTTGAAATGAAGAGTGATAGGATCACCACACTGCATTATAATTGATTTACTGTTGTGAAATGTTTGTCAAAGTGTATGTAATACATGCACTCTCTATTGATGAGAAAGCTTTTTATGAACGTGGGTAGTGGACAGGTGTTAGCATCAGAGCGCGATACATTTTAAAAGGTCCATTGATGGATGATTGAGCAAAAATATGAATTGCTCAGATAGTTACACTACATGTAATTTTGTATCCATTCTCAGCTCGGGCTCTTGTTTTCTACTTGATGTCGAATATAAATGTCTCTCTTAAATTACTTCTTCTTAATTTCTGTATATAGATGTACTTTTGACAACTTTTCAATTTTGAAAAAATGTTTAAAAAAAAAAAAAAAAAAAAAGTTCTTACTGAAGGTGGGTTTCAGGCGCAGGGCCAATGATGACGATGCAGCGTAGAGTAGTGGTTAGGGCTCTGGACTCTTGACCGGAGGGTAGTGGGTTCAATCCCAGGTGGGGGACACCCTGAGCAAGGTACTTTACCTAGATTGCTCCAGTAAAAACCCAACTGTATAAATGAGTAATTGTATGTAAAAAAATAATGTGATATCTGTATAATGTGAAATAATGTATAATGTGATATCTTGTAACAATGGTAAGTCACCCTGGATAAGGGTGTCTGCTAAGAAATTAATAATAATAATATTTACCTTTGAAAAGCTCTGATAGGCAAGCAGGAGAAGTGTTCATACTTTAACTGTACCACATCACCCAGAAGGAGGAGCATGGGTTATCACTGTGAACCTGGATGACAAGGATATAATATCATATAAAATTATTTAAATTTAAGTTTGGGTCCCCAGCCCGTCCCATTAATGTATAGTTGGCTTCAGGTTATGCCAAGTCGCAGCACAGCCTACATTGACAGCACACTTCTTTTGATGGTTAGCATGCAAGTGAAACCTAAACCTTTATGCTTTATAAATCGGCAGGTGTAACAGCTAACTGTAGCTATTGAAATGCTGCGCTGGCAATGTAAATATACTTATGCTACTGTTTATATAAAGACATACTTTCACTGGTGCTGCTCCATGGCCTTTCAGCAGTGGGTTAGTTATTGGGCTGCTGCAGGGAGGTTCAGTGTGCAATTATATATATATATATATATACAGTACTGTGCAAAAGTTTTAGTCAGGTGTGAAAAAATGCTGTAAAGTAAGAATGCTTTCAAAAATAGACATGTTAATAGATTCTATTTATCAATTAACTAAATGCAAAGTGAGTGAACAGAAGAAAAATCTAAATCAAATCCATATTTGGTGTGACCACCCTTTGCCTTCAAAACAGCATCAATTCTTCTAGGTACACTTGCACAAAGTCAGGGATTTTGTAGGCATATAGTCAGGTGTATGATTAAACAATTATACCAAACAGGTGCTAATGATCATCAATTCAATATGTAGGTTGAAACACAATCATTAACTGAAACTGAAACAGAAACAGCTGTGTAGGAGGAATAAAACTGGGTGAGGAACAGCCAAACTCAGCTAACAAGGTGAGGTTGCTGAAGACAGTTTACTGTCAAAAGTCATACACCATGGCCAGACTGAGCACAGCAACAAGACACAAGGTAGTTATACTGCATCAGCAAGGTCTCTCCCAGGCAGAAATTTCAAGGCAGACAGGGGTTTCCAGATGTGCTGTCCAAGCTCTTTTGAAGAAGCACAAAGAAACAGGCAACGTTGAGGACCGTAGACGCAGTGGTCGGCCAAGGAAACTTACTGCAGCAGATGAAAGACACATCATGCTTACTTCCCTTTGCAATCGGAAGATGTCCAGCAGTGCCATCAGCTCAGAATTGGCAGAGAACAGTGGGACCCTGGTACACCCATCTACTGTCCAGAGAAGTCTGGTCAGAAGTGGCCTTCATGGAAGACTTGCGGCCAAAAAGCCATACCTCCGACGTGGAAACAAGGCCAAGCAACTCAACTATGCACGAAAACACAGGAACTGGGGTGCAGAAAAATGGCAGCAGGTGCTCTGGACTGATGAGTCAATTTGAAATATTTGGCTGTAGCAGAAGGCAGTTTGTTCGCCGAAGGGCTGGAGAGCGGTACACAAATGAGTGTCTGCAGGCAACAGTGAAGCATGGTGGAGGTTCCTTGCAAGTTTGGGGCTTTTCTGCAAATGGAGTTGGGGATTTGGTCAGAATGAATGGTCTCCTTAATGCTGAGAAGTACAGGCAGATACTTATCCATCATGCAATACCATCAGGGAGGCATCTGATTGGCCCCAAATTTATTCTGCAGCATGACAACGACCCCAAACATACAGTGACAGTCATTAAGAACTATCTTCAACGTAAAGAAGAACAAGGAGTCCTGGAAGTGATGGTATGGCCCCCACAGAGCCCTGATCTCAACATCATCGAGTCTGTCTGGGATTACATGAAGAGAGAGAAGCAACTGAGGCTGCCTAAATCCACAGAAGAACCGTGGTTAGTTCTCCAAGATGTTTGGGCCAACCTACCTGCCGAATTCCTTCAAAAACTGTGTGCAAGTGTACCTAGAAGAATTGATGCTGTTTTGAAGGCAAAGGGTGGTCACACCAAATATTGATTTGATGTAGATTTTTCCTCTGTTCACTCACTTTGCATTTTGTTAATTGATAAATATAAACTATTAACATGTCTGTTTTTGAAAGCATTCTTACTTTACAGCATTTTTTCACACCTGCTTAAAACTTTTGCACAGTACTGTATGTTGTGTATATATATACAGTCAAACCTGCTCATGCGACCACCTGGTCTAACACTTTAAATTCCTCCCAATGATATTTGTGCTTTTATTTAACTGTATCAAGCGACCACCTGTCTAACGAGACCAGCGACCACAATTCTCTTACACAGCAACAGACTCAAACCTGTATTAAGCACCCTTACACAGGGCTGCTGTGATAAGAAAAATATGGTTTTAAATGGTACATCCTAAATTCAAAGGAATACGGTAACCATTTTAGCGGCCTTTTATCCGTAATCAATAAAACAAAAGCGCTCTCTTGTAAAGGAAGAGAGAAAACGTGGAGAAACAAAAGGTCCTCCCTAGATGACAGAATTTAAGTTATTAAACTTGTAAAGACAGTAAGTGCCAGAAAAACTGCTGAAAAATTCAGCACTACAAAGACACAGGTACAGCATTTTGAAAGTTATGAGCCCTCTTTTAAGAGACCACTATTAGACTGTCCCTCGAGTGGTCTCTTAATACAGGTTTGACTGTATATTTTCATTAAAGAATGTTTGGGATTAATATGTTAGAAGTTCATCACAAAATGAGAGGGGAAGAAATGTATAACATATATTGTAGGGTGAATTGTTTGAATTAAGACACAACAAAAAAGACTGGAGCAAAAAAGTGTTTGTTGATACTTTATGTACTTCCCTTTGTTCAGAATATTATATGTAGTGGACAGATTTAATGTAAACTGCAATTTAGCGCCATCTGGTGTTTACAAGATTAAAATCTAAAATTGTTCAGTACTGTAACTTCACATAGCAGTTACTGCGACTAGATACCCGAATCTGCAACACTACAGCTAAGACAGCATCTCAACAAGCATGCTCTGCACCTTCTGTTTGCTGTAATTTCAAAATAATTAAATACAACTTTAGATTAATGATATGTAATAATGGGCCATAAATATATATATACCAATGCAGGCATTCTCCCTTAATATTGCTCATGCAATTATATAGTTTATTTACAGTCCAGCACACACTCTCTCAGATGCACTATGTAGCTACTGTTCACTCCTTGTACTTTGTCACCGCTTATGACCCCGCTGTTTTTTTTTTATTTTATTTTTTTTCTAACACATGGGTTTATTCAAAGTCACACAGCTCTAAAAGGGAGGCATACATGTGATTTAATGGGTCCAACTGTATTTTTCACTGTGCAGTAACAGTGAGCATAACTTTGTAGGTCACCCTTGTAAAGGAGATGTTTCATCTCAGTGGGTCTTTTCCAGATTATAATTTTTTTTAATTAAAAAAATAATAAAATAAAAAATAATAATATTACTGTAACATCTCATCTAATATGGCTGCCATATTGCAGTCATGTGACTGCCACATTGCAATTTTCCTGTAACTGTATGCAGCTGTATTCTGTGATTCTCTTAATGAAGTTCCATTACAGGTGGTTTTAAGTATACATTTTACTGGTGATGGTGAGATGTAAGGTTTACATGTTGAATCTCGCGATCTCATTGAGCCCTATAATATAGTGTGTTTTATTGCAATAAATAGATATTGTATTGCTTAAATATGATTTTCTTTCATCAGGGCTACAATTGAAGAGGCATATGCAAGGTCGATGACCAAACTGGCCAAATCTGCTAGCAACTATTCACAGTTAGGGTAAGAATCCTACATTTAAATAAGACCAAGTTTCCTCCAGGGATGTTCATTTTATCCACCCTTAACTTGAAACAATGTAATCAATTTATCAAAGTAAAACCTTTCAGGAGCCAAGTCATTTAGACGAACGTTTTGACACGTGTCTTCATCAGTATATTGATCATTTTGCTAATGAAGGCACAAGCCGAAGTGTTTGTCTGCTTGACTACGTTTTACCTTATTTTTTTTTTTATTTTATCACTGTTTTAAACTTTATTTGTTTTACTTTCAGGACATTTGCACCTGTGTGGGACGTCTTTAAAACCTCAACTGAAAAGTTAGCAAGCTGTCATTTAGAACTGGTGCGCAAACTTCAGGAATTAATAAAAGAAGTCCAAAAATATGGAGAAGAACAAATAAAAGCACATAAAAAGGTACTTTCTGTTTTTAAACAAATTTTGTTCTAATAAAACATCACCGTTTCTGTCCATGCAGCGCTAATGCAACACATATTCATTATGTAAAAAAAAAGTGAGAGTACAACAAGTATTGTAAAATAAATGATATCATTAAGACACTGCTGTGACTCTCGGCTAGGGTCTATTCTTCTGTATTTCAATTGGAGGTGGTGTCAACAATTGATATCTAATTCAGTTGAGGTTTTGGTTGTGTACAATAGCATTCTTTATTGTGAAATAAATGAAATGCAATAATAAATTACATCTGTTTCCATATATTCAGAGATTTTACCAATGGTATTTGTTAATAATACATTTTATTTTTTGCCATGTATCAGAGCTTAAAAACAAAATAAAAATTTAAAAGTTTGGTTGGGGGTGAAATGCTAATTTGCTATTATCTTCTGTTACAAAAAAAGACAAAGGAGGAAGTGGCCAGCACTCTGGAAGCTGTACAGAACATTCAGAGCATCACACAGTCCTTACAGAAATCCAAGGAGAACTACAACGCAAAGAGTGTGGAGCAGGAGCGGTTAAAAAAGGAAGGGGCAACACAGAAGGAATTGGAAAAGGTACAGTCTTATACTAGCAAACACATGCACAAAGTGCACCCACCTCTCTTAACTTGCCCTTTACAATGTTGGCTGATCTGTAGCCCATCTGACTGCATCTGTTAATGAAGGACCAAGAGGATGACTACAAGGAAAAGGGCCCAGTCCAAGCTAGCTGCTTTCACATTAAGCCAGGAGCCTGCTGAATTATTTTTTTTTTCTCTTGTTAATTCTGTCCTGTAACCAAAAAATATTTAAATTTTTATGTCCACACAGGCAGGGCTGAAAACAAAGAAAGCTACTGAGTCCTACAAATCTTATGTGGAAAAATATGCTGTGGCCAAAACAGACTTTGAACAGAAAATGAGCGAAACCGCCCAGGTAAATGTTATTGCTGAAATATGTGTTGTGCTGACAGAAGCAGGTCTCTATTCCCTGGGTAAAGTTGAACGCAATGTATTTCCACCTTTGTGTGTATGAGAGGACAAATTATTCCTAGTGCGTGTATTTTAAACAGCTCCTCTGTTTGTATCATGTTGCAGACTTACAGTATCTGTCATCTTAAATCTGAAAATAAAATAAAATATTACGGGTCTATTTTCTAACTAGTGTTTAACATTCCATTCATTTTAAGTTGGAAACACGTTTGACATCCTGCCAGACCATTTGTGTGCCTCCACACCAGACTCGAGGTGGCGATGACAGCAGATGCGAAATTATTATTTTAGTGATGGTGGTTAACTCTCTGTAATAAATTATAAACATACCATGCCCCTGTGTCTAGTTTATATAGGGTAGTCTTTCTCTCTTATATCTGGCTTTTAAGTACTTTGATGTACTGTATCTGAAGTTGTCCATTGCAGCTAGCCTACAACTCAATAACAGTAACACCTACAGTTCAGACAACACACCTGCTGGCTCAAAGACTATAATGATTGTTTATGTACCGTAATTATTTATTTAAAAAATAAACAAAACAGCATTGTGCTGTGACTTCTGGTTTCTATTCTAGTGGGGTTCTGTTAGCCATCAGGGAAGGAAACATTGCCACATAAATGTTGCCGTAGAATTCCTTTTGAAGTGATGCAGTGTCGTACAACAGCTCTAAAATTAGCACAGTTTGAGGTCAATTTAAGACCAGTGGCATCCCTTGCTGGAGGCATGTACACACTATACTTTACATCAAATACATGTAGGTTGAAATCGTATGTACTTGTTGGAAACTCTTCTCCGAGACCCTACTTACTTTTTAAACTTGATTTCCATCTGTTTTTTTTAGTTTTTTTTTTAATTCACTGTAATTCTAACTTCAAGGAAATATACATTTTAATTGCAGCAAAAACCCCATGAAAGCTAACCATTCCAATAGTTTAATCCATCTCCTGTTCAGTAAACAGTTTAATTTTCTTTTTCCCAATAAAGCAGGAATCGTACCCCACAATGGCTTAGAAATGATTTTGTTCCAAGAATAGAAATAAATAATTGACTGCACAGTCACATTCATTTCCCTGGTTTACCATAACTATATATTTTTTTAAACTAAAAGCATAAAAGGCAGACAAAATCACTGCTGTAAAAGTTTTTAAAACCATAGATAATGCCATTTAAGTATATTGGATTTATGGGCCACCCCAAATAATTGATGCCTTCTGTTGTATTCCACATTGGTGACATTTATACTGTACAGACCACCCAGGTTTAAAGGGTCGCACGAAACATATCGTGACAAATGCATTTTAGGCTCTCCAAGGCAGATTAAAATACTGTTACACCCAATTCAAGCAAAATACATGTGTGTAAATATAATTGGCTACAGTATTGCATCTTAACAGCTGTTTTAATAAGCTTGATAAAGGATGTTGATAGATATCTCTTGGGCTACAGTATAAGTCTGCGTGTCTGGCTGGCTAATGTACTTTGTCATTGACCCGTATGACTACATATTTTTATGGTTCTATAATTCTTTTAAATCATGCTTTTTTTTTTTTTCTTACACAGAAATTTCAGGATATTGAAGAAGGTCATGTTCTTCAAATGAAGGAGATTATACAGTCATATTCACAGTCCATTGAAGAGACACACTTACAAATAGGCCAGGTAAGAACAATTTCAATGAAATACATGTCGGGAGTGCCCTTTGCCTAACAGTCTCTCAAAGACATTGAAGAAGACTTTCGATTGAGACACTTGTCTTTTAAATGTATAGTTACTTTAAGGGGGAAAGATTACATGTTAATTAAACTCTAGTAATCGCATCTCTACTTAACCCATGTGCTGTGTGATATCAGTGGCCTGTTCTGAATTGCAGGGGCGATGTTGTGGTGTTTAAACTGATTTATTGGTGCATTGACAATATGCCAGCTCAATTAGTTGCAGCTGTAATCCGTCTTGCAATTGAACTGGGAACCAAGAAATGTTCTGCACACCATTCACTTTCCTCAGTTAAAATGGTAACATGAAACAAGCTCAAATAGTTAATTCCTCTTTGAAACAAGCTCAAATAGTTAATTCCTCTTAGTTATGGTAGGGTGGAAAAAACCCACAAACCATCTGTGGTTTAATACACAGAAGTCCATCAGCTATCACTCTTGAGTTGTAAATGATTTCTCGATTTTATTTTTTTAAGTATCAGTTTTATTTTCCTGTTTGAAAGAAAGTTTTGCAAAAAGAAGTTCTAAAATGCTTCTCTGTGTCATGTGCTTGAAGTGCTGCTGAAAAAAAAAGCAAACAAACACTGCGTGGCTGTGCTCACGCACGCCTTGTGGACATAGTTAAGAACATTGTTACATCCATGAGTATATGTAACCTGAGATTGGTGTGGGTGTTAGTCAGCTCTACAGGGCATTTAGGCACCTGTGCAATGGAATTAAACCTGATTAGATTTATTTATACAGTTATGTAGGATTTTTACTTTATATCCTTATCTCAGCCAAATATCCCTTAGGTTTGTAGTGAGCCCTTACACGTGGTGTCTGGTCTTCTGTAGACAGTACCTGTCAGTGCTGCTCTTTTACAAAACCAACCACTGTAGGAAAGGTCATTAGTAGGTGGGGTGACACAGCCAGCTGTCTTCTCCTGTACCTGGTGGCCTGTTCTGAACAATAGTGCTGCACTAGGGTCTGCCTAGGTTACATCAAGGCAGAATCATTCAGCACAACAAAATGTTTTGTCAGCTAAGTATCAGAAAATAGAATCCTCTGATGTACGTAAAGAATTTAACATTACACAGATTGCTACTGTCGCCGCTTTTGAATGTCCATTAAAACCCTGGATTCAAACCTTATGCCCACCCTAGCACATGTGCTGTCAGACTTGACTGCAGAATTTCCTCTGCTTACTTGTCTGTTTAAATGGTTTACAGGCCTGACTGTTATTTTTTTATTATTATTATTATGATTTAAAAGTTGTATGCATAGTAGTTTTGAAGTTAAGAACTTTTTTTCCAGATTCCTGTGTTTCGCTAGTTTGGTACTAGATTATTATTTTTGTACATGAAAAGTAGAACAACTATTTATTGTAAATATTTACATAGCTGTTGGGTTAATGTGACATTTTTTATTGTGTCAAGGAAAGATTTGAAAGTAAAGTGAATATGTGTGTGTGTGTGTGTGTGTGTGTGTGTGTGTTTTCTGTCTTTGTTTTAAGGTTCATAATGAATTTGTAAACAACATGGAAAACACTACAGTGGAAAGCTTGGTGCAGAAGTGTGCTGAGACTAAAGGAACCGGCAAAGAAAGGCCTGGTAAGAGATCTGCAAATTACCAGTATCTTGTACATGATCACACATGCCATTTCTCTCTGTTGATGCCTCTATTAAGCAAGGATTTAAAACCGATTAATATGTGCACAAGCTAACTGCTGCTTTTCAAAAGATCTGACAAGAGAAGCACTGAAGAGGCCTAGGGTCCCCTTGATTACTGTAGCATAGCATCGTTTACACAATAGTAATTGTTGAGCGATGACCCCGTAAAGCTAGTTTTGACGGCTTTGTCTAGAAGTTAAGCAAAGCCGTACTGCTTGCCAAATGCAGACTGGAATGGCAAGGCTGCCTACCGCTTCATGAGATTACATCTGTTCAAGTGTCTGGTTTCTCAGGCCTTAATTGCCTCTCTCTGTCTCTCTCTGTCTCTCCCTCACACACACACTCATTCAGTCTTTCACTTTGTGGGAATTTAAATGCTTTTAAGAAGTAATAATGTGCCTCACGTTTTGATTTAAATGATTTAAATTTGGGAACAAAGCTCTTTTAAGACTGTTGTGGTGTAGTTTTGTTCTGTTTTTTTGTTTGGTTGATTGTTGTTTGTTTTTTTTAGAGGGGAATTTCTTGGGTCCTCTTGACCAGTTAACTCAGTTAACTCCCGTATTTACCCATAAATATAAAGTGGCTCTGATTGATCAGATAAAAAGTAGATTACTATTGGCGTATTAGTGCTTGTTTTATTAGTTCTGGCTATTTATTTACATGCGTTCTTCTTCTACTTATTTTTTTTTTACTTGTGTGTTCATATATTTAATGAATGTTTATTGTAAATGAAATAAAATCGGTGACCATTCATTTATATCATAACACTGTAGTTTGTTATGGCTGGTGGCCATTGAGTTAATAATGTTACGCACTGTAATTAAAAACAACTTAAATACATGTCCAAATGCAGCATACTTAAACATGTTAATTTGGTTAATGAGAATGGATTCTTTGTGTGCTTGTATGGTGTGCAATACAAGTTCATTTATATGGGGTTCACAGCACTTGATTTGCATTGCATGAGGTACTGAAAACAAAGGGATTTCTTAAGTGTGTTTGTGTATACACAGAAGTTGACTTTTTTGTTCAAGCTCAGCATCTATGCATCAGGAGTGCACATTTGTTTTGACAGCAGGATTAATTGAGGCTAAAGCAGTCGAAATTCCACTTGTATCAAGCTGTTCATTAGAAACTGCACTCTGGCTTCAGTGCTGTCAGAAAAATAACCTGTCCTGCTCTGATTAAATAGCAGAATGATGGTCCGGTCCAGTGCTTTTGAGAGAGAGGTTGAATAAACTTTCTACTGCGGAAACAATTCCGACGTGACACGCTGCAAGGGGGTCAGACTGTGCAGTGATATCCAGCTGAGCTGTCATCTGGCTCTGAGCCAGGCACGCAAAGCCTCTGCCGCTTCCAGCACCATGTGAAGCATATGCAATTTAAAAACCTGTCCTTCCTTCATGCGTCATTTCGTGCCTCTGAAAGATCTTCTTTTATATAAACCAAGTCTGCTGTCTGTTTGTTTACAAAAGGTTTAAACAATGCACAATGCCTCTCTGCTGTTATTTATGCAATATTGCTGTGTTTTTTGCTGTAGGTTTCGGGGTAAATGTTGTTTGAAGTTAGCATTGCCGTCACTGGTTCTGTTTCCCATAGCTCTACAGTCATGGTGTCTGATTTATGTATTTCACATTGTTTTCTGATTAACAGTGCAGTACCTTTGTACAGTACACCTTTACAGGAACAAGCAAAGGCCACATCATGACCGTTAGGAATGTAGTTTGGGTTCATTTCTAAAATTACTTTAAAAATAACAGGTAACCTATAATAACCCTGGATCAAATTTAGCATTGCAACTCTTATCTTGTACACTGGGCCTTAATAATGATTATGCTAAAGGCAATGCACTTACCATTCCACCATGTGCATAAACCAGCATTGGTGTTCCGCTGCAACTTGCTTTGTAGCTGGTATTGTTGGCTGTACTTCTACTTGGCATTTGTTGCCTCGGGAGATGCTTTCGGCAGAATTCAATTTGCTGATTTTGCTGGCGGGGGGTGGGAATCAGAATTTATTTTGGCATTGTTTTTTGTTTCTTAAATACCCCAGCAGTTTGCAACTTTTAGACAACATATTTGCTTTGCTTGCTTCTTTTCAAAAACTGTCTACATCGTCAGTTTATTTTGGCCATTGTTTGAGAATTTTTTTTTTTTATAAATAACTTGCTCCAATGCAAACATTTTAGTTTAGGCTCCCCACAATTCATAGCTACACGCCTCACTCTTGAAGACCAATACGACTTGTCTATTCAAGGGCAGAGACTGGGACATATTAAATCTTCACAAACAGTATCTCCTTCATCACCTGTATGGACTTACCTGCTGCTGCTGTTTGAGTGAATTGTTGTAATTAACATTGCATTAGAAAAAACATTTTTAGATTTATACAAAGTATAGTATGACATTAAATCTTATTGTTTCCTCTGTGTGTGTTATCACAGTACACTTCAAAATAAATATGGGAGATTTTTGGAGTTGCTTCAAATAGCCCTGTATATTGTTTTATTAACATACATCGAATGCTATTGAGACTTTCCATGCAATGTGAATGCAGTTTTATTTAGCCTTTGTTTAAACTCTGCAAACCTCGAATCTGTGTTTCCCAATGTAAACAAACCCGCTTCCTGAATCTGAGTTGGTTCTTCATTTAATAGAGTGCATGCTGCACATGTTTATTTTACAGGAGAAAGGGTTAATTCGATTGAAGATAAGAATGCATAGGTAACCTCAAAAATAGACACTTTTTAGAGAGAGTGTGACTCAAGATCCTACAGTATACATATTTTCTAAAGACAAAAACTACTACTGTTAGAAATAAAACTAAACTGGTTTTGGAAGACCAAACGCTTATTTCTGTTTGCACTACCCTTAAGGTTAGTTGCATCAGTATGATGGAGGAAGAAGATAAACGGAGAACGTCTGACACTGTACAGTAGAGTGGATCAGTTATTGCTGTACTTTATCCACTTCACTAGATGATGTGTGTCTCTCGTGCCACTTGTTCCAGAAGAGCGCTGTGAACAATGCATTAATTCTACACTTCACTGCAATCCTCAAGAGATACAATATTGAACCACCACCATACTTATTATGACTTGCACTGTATACCGTCTGTTTTTTTCAGGTCAGAGAGTTCTGTTTTCTAAAATATTGCCTCAGGCGATTGTGTAGTCTGGTAGTAAACACAGTTGCCATATCCTAGATCAGGTTTTCCCTTGGTCAGATAAGTATAGAGACAGGAATATGATGGTGTGTATTGTGGCTGTGCTTCGGGAGGGGGGTCTGATGAGTTCCTGTTTTTAAACGTTTCAAAAAGCACTGTTTACATGTTCGCAGGTATCTGCAATAAGCACAGAGGTGGAAGCTTCATAAAACTATATTTTTGTTATCATAACAACAAGAATAAATGATGCCTTTTTTGTACATTACCAATCCTTGCTAATTAGAAGTGTGTTTTCAGCCATCACCGCTGTTAAATGTTTGGTTTTCTAAGTCCTGTGGCAACGTCTTCCAGAGCCAGGCTGGCTGCATCGGAGCAGTAACCTGGCTTCGGGGCTGTCATATCTGTCTGGCAGTCAAGCCCTGGTAGGGTGTCGATTTTTATAATGATTTGATATTTCAACACAGTTACCCGGAAATAGACAAAAACGTTTATACGCCAGGCTGCTCTGTGCTGCAGTTTTATGTTAATAAGAATATCTTGACAGACTCTAAACCTCCCATGACATCTAACAGTAGCAAGTGCAGAGGCAAATGCAAAGACTCAGGTTTTTAAGGTTGTAAAATAAGTATGAATCTATTTAGATGCAACTTCGAGGAGCAGTTAAGTTATTGGTTAGACCAAAAACATTATTGCAGTTATTGAGTAAGAAATTCTAATGGTGTTTTTTTTTGTTTTTCATTTCTTTCTTTAGGCCCTATTGACTTTGAAGAGTGCAACATCGCCAATGCAACAGAAGGTAAATCCCCCAAAGCCTTACGATATTTCACTGCAGAGATTCTTTTTTTCCCCCATGTTTTCTTATACTAGTAATCGGTGAAGCCTCATAATTGAACATGCAAGGTACCCTCAATATGTATAGCTGGGGACTTGATCAGGAAATAAGGTTAATATTTGGACACTTGTATTGGTACTCCCTCATCTTGCCCGGGGATTCCTAAAATTAAGTTAGTTTATTGCCGGTATGTGTTTTTATATTACTGTAGATGTGGATCAGGTCAGTGAATTATTAAATGTATGACAGCCTTATAGTTATTTATAATGGCCTTATAGTTTTGGATTACAGATGTGGCATAGGAAATGTTTTATTTTAAATGGTCTTGAACATTACATTTTGTTTACCAGTCTGATTTAAACTGTTTGTTACTCAGGGGCAAAGCCACGTAAAAGAAAAACCTTTGGGATCCCAGGTCGAAGGAAAGATAAAGATACTGATTCAGTGTAAGTACCGTTTTTAACACGCAGTGATACTCAGCTGTCCTGTCAGTGTTTTCCAATACATGTTGCATCCTTTCTAAATACTGGGCAGTGTGTATATGTGTGTGTATATGTGTGTGTGTCTATATATATATATATATATATATATATATATATATATATATATATATATATATATATAATATATATATATATATGTACACACACATACATTAGTTAAATGCTTTTAATTCTGTACCACCCACAAGGGGAAAAAGTGCTTTTTAACACGTTTTTCAAAAAAACTAATTACAGCCAGTATGTACCCCCTGAATGCTTGACATTTGCATGAGCATGTAATTAGTTTAAAGGTCAGTAAACCGGGCTGTTGAAAATAAACTGATATGAATGAATGATAAATGTGCCTGTGGCATCCAAGCACAGGTTCAAATGTGGAGGTTGGTTTAATTTGTCTTTTTATAAGTACATTTAGCTTCTTAAAATGCGTTTGTCAGAGGTGGTATTTCAAGCCACTGCCACAGGGTAAATCCAAACAGTTCATTATAAAGATGCAAAACAATTCAATGATGTTTCAAGTAAAGTTTGCAAATGTAACCGTCTGCAAACAAGGATAATTAATCACATACTAACATTACATACATCATATAACTGTTGCATCATTTTTTAATCTGTATGTTTTATTCTATTTTTAATCCCAAATAGGTGCTTCTAAACAGTCAGTAATATTGCTGGTGCTGGTTAATACTGGTGATACTGGGTTTTAAGTTTTTTGTTTCTTTTACAGAGAATCCCCAGATGCTGAGTCAGTTGTAAGTAAAAATATGTGTTCTAAATGATATTGGTAACATGTCAGCCCTGAAAAACAAAACCTTTCCTAATTACTGTTGAATTTCACTTTTAAAATGATATGACACCATTTTTATTCAGGTACACTGTTATCAAAAATGTATCGGATCATTTTCTTAAGCCTGCAATGCATTTCTAGTGGTTTCATATGATTTTCAGATTAAAAGTCTTGCCATTGCAACTTTGGCCTTTCTGTCTCCATCATATAGTATCAATCATCTCCTGTTTCTTTTTAAATCTCTGTTAATTTCAGTTTTTTCCTCTTCATTTAAATTCTGTTTAAATCTACCTTTCTTTATCTATATACATATTCTATTGAAGAAGACATCAAATGGAGCCCCCTCTGGCTACTATGGGAGAATAGATTTACAGAATGCTGTAAGTAAATTCCTTCAGGCAAATCAATTTCCACTAATGAAGAGGCGCTTCACATTATTGTTTTAGTGGATTATTTTCTGAATGTGTGAAAATGGGCACAAATGTATTTGAATGAGGCTTGGTGGCATCCATTAGTTGGGTGCTGCTTTAAAAGGCACTTTAACAAATTTAACGTGTACTGATTTAAAGCCTGACCCAGGCTGTGGTTGAAAGTATTACATTTGTCACACAAAGTGAAAGCTTATTAATTATGACTGGCCTTGATAGTTGAATGCATGTCCTTTTAAGTTTTGATAGTCTGCTGGTTTTGCTTGCAGTCTGCTTCAAGAAAGTATATCTTGCCTTTCTCTTTCTGCTTCAACACTTCTTCATTGCTGCTAAAGTCATTGTATTGGTTTTGAGATGAACATCAGGAAATGTTTTGATGGAGAGGTTAATAAGCTTCAGTCATTGCAGTGTTGTGAATGGACTTTAATTGGTGTTTCTTTTCATTAAAGAATATTCCAGAGGTTGACGACGAGGGATTCTGTCTCAAGCCAGAAGTTAATGAGAATGATATCCTTTAACATTTATCAGGGTGCTTGTAGTCTTTAAAATACATTCAGGTAAAAGTGGAATAGAAAGGCCATACATTTGAAGCAATGAGATTTGCAAGATATTTGTTTTAATGTCTGAAACGTTGCATGCACAGTTCCTCTTGTGCTCCTCAAATTATATCACTTTAACTTTTTTCCCCACATTAAAAGTTCAAATAATATCCGTGGATGCTTTTACTGTGCCTGACAAACACATTAGCACAGCATCCTCTTTTTTTAGTATTTTTTTTTATACACACACACATATATTAGCGTTATAAATGAGATCACAAGCACATTCATAGATTTAAATAGAAATAAATGAGTGTAGTCACCTGGCATCATAAGCCTGTAAGTACCTCCATTGTTTGTTTTCAAACACACTTTCCCTTGACAAAGGTCTGTTAAACATAGCGAAACATTGGGATGTTGGCTCTTTTTATGAGCACATTTTTTATTAATACATATTAATATATACATATATAAGAATATTATATATGTATACACACAGTGTATTATATGTACTGTATGTGTACAAATAATAAAGTTCCTTAACACATTAAAAACAAGCCAAAGAGAACAATTTCTTCTCCTCCAGCGATTCTGAAGATGACGATGAACCCAGAAAGTTTCATGTGGAAATAAAACCTGTCCAACCCAACAATGGAGACCATCAAGCATCAGCTTCAATAGATGAACTGAAGGCCTCTATAGTAAACATAACACTCTCACCCTCGGCATCGGTAAGCGAGCATGTCAGTTCCTTTATTATGTGTGCAGTAACAGAGGAAGAATGCTGCAAAGACTACTCAGTGACCTTAAGGAACAGAACCCTAGAAATGTGAATATTGCATTCAGCTTTTTTTTAATTGTGTTGCTGACTGTAATAACGTTATTTCAAGCATTTGAAGCTTCTTGGAACGACGGAATCCCTCTCCCGTGACCACCAAAGGGAGCAAAAAAGGTCTTAATAGAGAACTGGCCCTAATTCTGAAAGGGACTGACAGAGTGGTGTGAATGTTGAGTTGTTTTTATAAGAAGCTGGTCACAGGGAGCCAGTTCACTGTATCAAGAACTTTAGACACTGAGGAGTGTTTTTGTTTTATTGAAGCTGTCTATTGTTTTAATAAACTGCTTTTGTCCCTTTTTAAAAAAAAAAAAAAACAAGATGTTGAGGGCTGGTTGCAGCATTTAATATCACATTTACACGGCATGCTGACTCATTTTCTCGAGGAAGAAAAGGCTGCCTCGGGGGATTTTGTTGCATGTAAACCGTTCATTAACTGTGTGTTCATATTGCAACATTTTAAACCCATCAAAGCACAAACAGTAACTTGAAGCTGTCCTACAAACTGGACTTTGCTTCTGATTGCACACAGCACTAAGTTGGACAGTCATAAATAATTTAGCATTTCAATGTCTGAAGCAGTGAGAGAAACTTCAACATGCCTGTAGATTCTTCAGTGGTTTACACATCAACCTTTGAAAGCTACACAGGTACTTTTCAATTACTCTATATACACATTTTTTATATTTTATTCCCAAATTGACTGTTAAAATATATGATGGGTTCTGAAGAAAGAACAGTAGGTGGCAGCATTAGATATAGTAATCTCCAGTTAGGTAAGGCAGCAATATTCTTAATTTTAAATATATTCATTTTTAGTGTGTGTGTGTGGTTTTTAATTTTTTTATTTTCAATTCAGAAACATTACTATTAACAATCATAATGGTGATAATATTTTAGTAAATATTTAATACATCAACCATTGTCCAAGGGAATAACTACGTTTTATACACCAGTGTTCCCATAGGTCACAGTTGGTAAACTTTATTAAAACCTGTATTTTCTACATTTTTTTTTTATTTTTGTGATGAAAAAATTATAACTTTGCCCATTTTAAATAAACAACCAGTCTAGCCATGTAGACTGTCACCAAACTTGATCTTTCTATTATACACCATCCCTTCTTACAAAATGACTGTTTGTTTTGTTTTTTCATCATTTGTTCTTCCTTTCTTGAATCAGCTTTTGCTTTCATTCTGGGATGCTTTAATTAATCCAGGCGCTTTCATTTTTACCTTGCTTTCTTCTGCCATAGTCTCCACAGTGACGTTATTAAACCAAAAACTGTAGTGTATGGTGACATAATCTACTGCAACGGAGCTATCTGATTGGTTAGAAGGGTTATGCTGGTACAACCCAGAACGCCCTGAGAGCTACAATAAGTAGTAATTGTGGAGTAAATCATTACATCACTACTACGAAAGGGATGAACTATGCATTTTAAAATGCCAAATAAATAGTCAGACTGGTAGACATTGACGCATACTGTTGTTGTTATTATTATTTATCTAAGGCAACTTACAGGTGTTACAGAGCAGTAAAGGGTTACAGTGCAAGGTTTATATTTAAATACAGTGTCGTCTACAGTAAGTGCAAATAATACTACTAAAATACAATATGAACTAGGATGCAGCAAGTTATATCAACAATGACATAGTACTGCAAGGATAGTGCATTAGCTGAGGATTCAGTAACATGGTGCATAATAGGAGCAGTAGAGCATTGGACAATTTCTTTTATAGTTCAATTCCTTTCACATTATGAATATTACATTCTGTTCATCTATGATCCATTTCCTTTCTGCTGCAGGTCTTTGGCGAGTCCTGTGGTATAATCTACCACCGCATTACATTTTAACAGGAATTAAAGATTTAAATGTTTAATTAACCCTTTTCAGTGGCCCTTAGGAGTGGAAGTTATTTTTACTCCCAGATCCTCCATCCCCGATGGTCACAAAACCTCTGTTTTACAGTTTACCCCAATATAAGAAGCTCAAGTAGCTTCTAAAACCAGATCCTTTGCAAATTTACTTTGTCAGTGCAAAGAAATTGGAAACAAAGGTATTTTATTGCATCAAAATCTAACATTTTACAACTTGCAGTAAGTATGTTCCCACCCAAAACAGGAACAAGTAAAAAGTTCACAGTTTATGGCCGGTGATGTACTCTATCGTCTGATGTAAAAAAAATAAAATAAAAATTCCAAAACCTGTCCAAAAGTCCCTTATGTGTAATTCTTTATTGAACTGTCACTGGAAGTAAAGTGTGTGGCCAGAACCCAGTAATTTAACCTATTTGTCTTGTGATGCCCGTGGGACCTGCTGGAGCTTTATAGGTCCCCTGTGGATAAACTGTATTTAATCTTCCTCTATTTCCACTGCGTTCTTGAGCACACTGCTCATGTCTCGAGTGAGTTAGCGTTTCATACTGACACGGATAGAACTATGCAAGTATTTGCTATAAACAAGATTGAGTGTTCTAGAAGGTTCAGTATTACCTTCCGTCCCGAAACATTTTTATTTCCCTCTGGTGGGGGGGGAGGGGGGGATGGACGGACGATGACACAGTGTTGGGAAAATTAAAATAGTTTTCAAAAGTTCAAAACGTATACAGTAACTTTTAAATTACTTTATTCCTTCCACATGCTGACTTTAGAGAATTATCCTAGTAAGTGTTTATATACTAGATTTATCATTCAAGGTACAATTGCTAGACAGACGTTCTCTGTTTTTTTTTTGTCACTGTTTCTTGTGCTTTTTATTGTTGATTTATAATATATATATATATATATGTATGTGTATGTGTGTGTAATTATACATATACTATAGCTTTTCATGTCGACAGTTTTATAATTAATAAAACTAAATCACCACCACGATCCCTCTGCAAAAAAATACAATAAAATAATAGATTCTATGATGAATAATGATTTTTTTGGCGTCTTCTCTTTGTGTTGTGCTGTTGCTTTGTGGTGGTCTGCTGTGCTGTGTTTTGTATGGCAAAGGCAGTATTTTTTTATATGAATTGCTGTCTTTTAATCTTTGAAATAATAATCCAAATTAATTTATTTCAGGCTCAGATGAAGAGAAATTCACCCAGTAAGTATTTTTATGGCATTTGTTTTATATTAAGACTTTGTGTTTGATTGCTAGAATTAGCTAATTTTTGCCCTTGAATTTTATGCAGTCTTGCAGTACAAGTATGTAAAAATAATAAAAAAGGCATAATTTATTAAACCTCTGAGTTTTAAACAGAGTATCCTACAAAGTAACAAAAAGTAAATAAAAACAATAAAATGACATTGGTTAAGATAATGCTGATATTCCATTCCTATACCAGCTGAAAATGCATTCATATTTTGTGTACATATAAGATACTGTGGGTTATTTTCAAAAAGTGTCATTTATGTTTAGTGGGATACACTATACTGTATGTAATACATCAAAACCAAGTGGTGCAATTTGACTTGAAAAAGCTCTTTTTTACAATAACACAAATGTATTTTATTTGTGGAGAGAAAACAAATCCTAAGCTGTGTGAAGGAAAGGTATTCCAGGTGCTTAGTAACAGCTTTAATATAGAACAGAACGCACCTGCTGCAGAGGAAACATATTTACAAAAATAAAAGAGCATGTATTGTACACCCTTCAGTAGTGTTTGATCGTCCCGAATGCAATAGTGGCTGTTTCTGAGAAAAGCGGTTGTTGCACTGCTGTTGATAATTCATCCAAACTTCAAACGCTCAATCTTAGATTCTGGGCTAAACTTGCAAGAAGCTAAGTCACTTGGACCATAGTTTTGGCTAGTCCCTTCATTCCTGTAATTAAAACTGAGCCGCTGGAATAAATTGGTCATATTTTTGCATCTTATGCGGTTATATTATGCTGGTGATTGCAAAGAGACAGAAGAGCAGTGCCACTGCTTTCCATTCGGGTTTTAATTATTAAGCCGATTCACACTTGCACGTTTATTCAATGTTCCGCATTGGCACATGTCACATTAAGTTAGGAAATGCACTCCCTCCTTTCATTTGATTTGTGGTCCAGCTTCTGCATCTGACATTTAATTTGGTGTCACAGACCCTTTTTGTATACACCTGTAGCTGCTGTTAATGCAAGGCAGTTAACTCAGAGTTTGGAACGACTGCCATCATATTGCTTCAGAGACAACGATGGGGCCCCTGCTTTCAATTTTATACATACCGTATTCCTTCAAATTTAAGACGCACTTTTTAAACCAATTTTTTCTTCTCAAAAATGGCCTGCGTCTTAAATTAGAGTATAATATAGTGATGCGTGTATTAAAATCGTCAACAAAAGATGCGACAGCCCGAGTACACAAGCAGCAACGTGACTGACTGGCAGTTGAAGGGTTCTGTAGTAGTCATCCTGCAGAGCGGACGCTCTCCTTGATGGAAGCAAAGCAAACTTTCTCTCAGTGCCCGCCTGTTATGCTATGGCTGTGGTGCAGTACCCTTGAACTGATTCGCTGCTCCCAGCCAATCAGGACCTCCCGATCAGCTCAGCTCCGGGCAAGCCTTCCAGTTTGCCACAGCAGCAGCGACAGGGTCCTCCAAAGTCTCATTAGCTTCCAGAGGAATTCGAAGGGAAGCTTTTACAATTTCAGTGTTTCGTTATTAGGCTCAGTTCTAATCAGACCCCTGTATTTTTCTACTTGCCAAGCAATACCACAGTTCACAGAAAGGGAGAAAAACATGTGTGAGTAATCAGAACTGGAAATGAGAATACATTTATCTTGCACTATAACTGGAAACTTTTTTTTTTTTTGTAGAACTGTAAACTAATTTAATCTGAAACAGGATTTAAATATTATGTAATGTTGCACATTTGCATGAGGGGATACATTTATGAGGTCAGAGGGAGAACAGTCGAACAGGATAGGAATTGTTTAGAGAATACATTCTGGTTTCCGCTCGAGCCATTTCTTCTAGGCAGTGTCAATGGACAGTTTCCAAAACATTTGACCATTTGTAATGAGGGGCATTACGAAGTTTCAATGTAAAAGAGTTCAGTTATTTTATTGAAACAGTTTTCAGAAGTTATGAGAAAAGGAAACAAAGGGGTTTCAATGCAAGAAGTGCAGACTTCTAAAAAGAAATGTAGAAGTAAATTCTCCATTAGGCAGACATTTGTCTCATGTTCTGGTAGGTGAACGCTTACTGTAGGTAAATGTAGAGAAGTAATTCATAAGCTTACAAAACAATTGTTCTGTTTAATTATAATGATATTGTATACTGTATAGTTATAGAGAAGTTCAGTAAAGAGAAAACAAAACAGTTTCTAAAAGCTTACTTTTTGTTTTATTTAAACCCAGGATTTATCATTTTAAATGAGGTGTTTTATTTCACTTTTTGTTTTATTTAAACCCAGGATTTATCATTTTAAATGAGGTGTTTTGTTTTACGTGATCTAGGACTGTCAGGATTGGTTACACAGTCATCATCATTAGACTCGCAGCTCGTTTCTGGTAAGTAATCCGGAAAGCAGTGCTGCTTCTGTTACTTTGGGACTTTCACTTGGGATCATCAGATGTCGGGGATTAATGCAGACTAATGCATTTACATCTAAAAAACAATCAGTGACGTGAAAATTAACCAAATGTCCTGCATTAAGTACAAGTACATCTATAAATATTTGAACATCTGTTAAAATTAAGATATGTAATCTCCACTGCTCTTTTATCATTTCTAAAGTTTGACCCAGGCAGGGGTGAAATTACAGGCATTGTTGCGGAGGGAGTATTTTTAACATTAGATAGATAGATTACGTTTACAATTGCTTAAAATTCAAAGGTAGAGCACATCACACAGTCACGCTAATGAAATTGCAGTCAACATATTTAATAACTGGGGAAATGCAATTCATATCTGTTGCAGTATGTCCACTGTTTTTCTCATTTCAAATCGTTTCACAAAACAAACAAACTTTAAAGCATCCAGTGCAAAACCACATCATGATAAACCACATTTGTAGGTGAAAAATGCTAAAATAAAAGTTGTTACGTTGAAAGGGCTTTACATAATCTCTGCAGTAAGAAATTGCAGTGTCTAAAACACAACACGAAATCATAAATTAACATCCAAAGTAGCACTATAGCATTAAAATATTCAATACAAAAAAAGAAAAGTAAATGTATATAAAATATTACTACTACTACTACTACGACTACAACTACTACTTCTTCTACTATTACTACTACTACTAATAATAATAATAATAGACCATAGTTCTGTCACATTAATTATTATTATTATTTATTTCTTAGCAGACGCCCTTATCCAGGGCGACTTACAATTGTTACAAGATATCACATTATTTTTACATACAATTACCCATTTATACTGTTGGGTTTTTACTGGAGCAATCTAGGTAAAGTACCTTGCTCAAGGGTACAGCAGCAGTGTCCCCACCGGGGATTGAACCAACGACCCTCCGGTCAAGAGTCCAGAGCCCTAACCACTACTCCACACTGCTGATCATTGGTTCTCTGCTTTTTAAAGGGATGTCACATTATTAGAATGATTAGAGGGGCCTCCAATTAATTACATGTGGCCAAACAATGTGTGATTGACTTGGCAATAGCAACACTGTGTTAGTGTTTAACTTCAACATCTCTCCTGAATTAGGTGAAGAGTTGGTGAAATCCAGACTTCAGGCATCATATAATAATGAGTAAGTTTATTTATTTTAAACTTTTTTGTTCTCTAGGATATAACGAGAGATTTTACTAGTCACACAATTAAAGAAACATTGTGAAATAAGGGACTCATCCAAAGTGACTCACCCAATCCATTCATTATATTGATCACAGTGATGTGTCTGAAATGCATTGTAGTTTTACGTACTGTCATTTTTTGAATAATAATGTGCACTCTGTGTGTATCGCACCCCCATGTATAATGCACTTGACTGAGTTGCCTTGGGTTACATACCATGTATAATGTGCACCTCTTGTATATACATACAGTAGTATACTATATGGGATAATACCTGAATATACTATGCACCTTGTATATAATGTGCAACCTGTATATAACGCAGTTGTAAATGAGCCAAGTGTAGCTTATATGGCTTTCCCGAATAAACATTTTTAAAATAAAATATAACACCTTTATTTTAAAAAGCACCAGTTTTATTCAGAAAATGATGGTATACCTGATATGTCCTAAACTGACACCTGACGTATGCCCCAGTTCAAAGACAATTCCATCGATTTATTCCCTGTTGTTGTAGAAGCAGACGAGTCAACAGTGACCTCCTCTCTCTGGACCCACTGTTCGGGCCTCCTCTTGAGTCATCGTCTTCGTCATCCTCTCTTTCTACATCTTCAACCGGTAACTGTGTTTAAAATGAGCTGTTTTCTAAATAAATACATTAAACCTGGTTATCCATAATTTGAAATAGGCTTTTAGGAAATAACAATGATGAGGCGATTGTGTATTATTATTATTATTATTATTATTATTATTATTATTATTATTATTATTATTATTATTATAACAGGTTTGCAACAAAACAAAGACTATCCATTATGGCAAGCCAAATAATCGTTTAGAGATATCTCAAATTGCATTTTAAGATATCTTGAAATATTTAGAGATATCTGTAAAACATTTCCAGATATCTTAAATTGAATTCCAGATATCTTTAATTGTGCAGTTTTTAAGATATCTAAAATTAATTTAAAGATAGGTAAAGTTTCATTTTAAGTGGCAGTAATTACACATTGGCATTGTAAATACTTACCACTGTAGGTATTATTGTCTCAGCATGTGAGGCAGGTTTTATTACAAATAGTGACCATTACTATGTAAGTACATAGCAGTTACATTTAAAACATTCAATACATGTGTTATTACATAGTACTTAATGTGTAATTACCACCACTAAGAGTCTGGTGGCTTTGCTGTGGATCTGCAGTGAAAAATGGCGGAACATGTTTTGGAGAATGCGTGTTTCAGCCTTCATTTCCCAAATCGCTGGGGCATTGCAGTGGTGAACCGGGATAAAAGCAGTAACTGGGGAGAAAACCGGGGTAAAAACAATTTAAAATTTTTTTTAAAAAAAAACCTGTCAGAGTTACAGACATTGAGAACCCTCCATTGCCAATTTCTTCTTAACTTGTTTAATGCAAATGAATTGATTGATCACTTGAATCTGATCTGCAGTATTGTTAATGTGATCAATTTGGGATGGGCAGGTTGGTTGTTGCTCAGCTCAGCCCATTTAATCCAGCTTTGCAATATATTCAGCAAAACATTCAGCAAGCAAGCCCTTAGAAAAAAATAAAAGTTTGCCTATCCTAAAAATTGTTTCTGTACATCACATTTTAAACGTTTGAGTTTGAAAATTAAAAGGTTGAATTGTCGTTCAATCTATATGATAGATAACAAACACACTTTATTATACCTCCACATGAAATTTAGAGCTGATAAACCCTAACTATTAACACTGTTGTTCTTTCTTATTCCTTTCTGCCTTCTGGTCCTATTCTTTAGTCGTTCCTACCATTTCCCAAAGCTTTCCTACCTCTGTCCAAACTAAAGATTCTGCAGTATGTTCTTCGATTGCCACAGGTAAAACACTTTGAGCACATGCTGTTCCATTTTTGTATTCCTGCAGTAGCATTTACCGTGCAAGCCTTATGGTGTACCAGATGTTTTGTTGCAGTGAATAATGTTCTTAGCAAGTTTTCTTTTTCAATTCCAATGCATTTCACCTTTAATTTGTTTGTTCAAGTATGACACTTCAGCATCTGTTTGTCAGTCCTTCATTCTTGTATACAAATCTTGTAGGACGGGAGAGTTCAGAAAACTCTGAAGGTTTAGAAAGTATTCATGGCAGGACCGTGGAATTTGCTTACCGTGTTTTTGTAGTACTACACACTAAATTGCACTGTCCAGTTATGAAAACACCTTGAACAACTGTTGTCTCACCACCACTTTATTTATTTATTTTCTTAATAATCGCATTACCTTTTTTGAAATTTGCAAAGAAAAAAAAACTGCTAATCTACAGCTATGGTTAAATGTTTTGCATCACCTACAATTTTAGGATTGAGACAATTAAAAAAATAAAATAAATAAGAACATTTAAAAAATGTAAAACTAAAAAACAATGTGAACATAATTTAGATGTTTTATTTAACATCATGCAATCAAATAAACTACAAAATGATATCACAAGAGTCTACGGGAAGCCATAATAGCGGTACAGTATTATTATTATTTATTTATTAGCAGATGCCCTTATCCAGGGCGACTTACAGTCGTAAACAAAAATACATTTCAAGAATCACAGTACAAGTATTAATACAATTAAGAGCAAGATAAAATACAATGACTTCTCATATTAGATTTCAAAATGTCGCATTTTTCAATTTTTCCCTTTTTTCGTGAAGTATATGGAAAACAACAAAGCGGTGTGTAATTCAATATTTAACTTAACATTATTCAGCAGGTTTCATTCGACTATGTGGCCAAATTGGTTAATTCTATATATAGGGTGATTCAAAACATTTGGCCATTGCTGTACACATACTTCAATAGTATCACGCTAGTTTGCTGTTCCACTGCAGGGCAATATCTAACAATTGAAACAAGATCCTTTAAAACAGGATTGCTGACTAACTCTTTGACTACCCTAGGATAGCTTGTTAAATAGTTTCAATGTCTTGTACTGTAGAATGGGCATGTTAATATATTTGGGTGATCAGAGCTCAGGTGGACCACATTTCTGTGCATGCAAGAAGAGCTGTGTGTGACTCGTGCCCAGTGGTGTAGTGGTAAAAAAAAAAGTAGCGGAGCGGTCCCAATGAGAATCAATTAAATAGTTAACGAGGTATTAACAGTTACGCCCACTTTCCATTTAACGCGATTTAATCGGGGTTTTTTTAATAATAATATAACACATATTTTACTTAACAAATTTCTGTAAAATCTCCCCTCTCTATAGAAAATTAAAAGTTGCACTTACCAATCACAGGTTGTTTTTAGTCAACTATAGGAACTGCCACAGAGCGTCAGGGGAGTCGCTGGAAATTGGAGCTGCCACCCGTGTACGGCTGTCATCTGCGGATCGATGATTGTGTCGCAACCAAGTGGTCACATAAGGGCTTGGATTCCACTGTCTCAAAGGGGGTCCATGAAGCTTGATAAACATTAAGGCTGAAGCATGTTTGATTAAAATTTTGGAACGCTGATCAGTTATAATTAAGTTCATTTGGCTGAATCCCCTTTCACATTCAGCAGTACTGCACGGGATCACACGTGTGCAGTTAATAAGTGGAGCTAAATCATCTGGAATTCTTCCGTTGTTCTCCTTAAAATCTCGAAATGCATTTTTGATAATACGTTCATTTAGCTGAAAGCGCCGACACAATCTTTCAACTTCATTTTCGCCATAACCCTGGGGTAGTTCTGCAGGCCAGTGGTGTGGATCCAGGACCAAGAGCTCAGAAAGAAGACTTTCATATTTTTGGCAATTCACCTCGGAAGAAGCCTGAAAGAATAAGCTATTTGAAATTAATGGTAGCATTTCTAAAATGTATTTTCGAAACCTTAACTGTGTATATATATATATATATATATATATATATATATATATGCGTTTTGTAGTTTTGAGTAGGATTAAATAAAGTAAATAATAAAAGTGAGATTTTGCAGAATACATATACTGTGCGGGAGTGTTTTTCTATTCTTATATTTACATTAGTCTATGCACCTGCGATGAGACTGACAGGAGTGCAGATGTTTATAATTTATTTGTATATACTTCTCAGTTGCAGTTTTATACTACACATGAAACTGAAATTAACGCCCCCCTCTGCTCGTTAATTGCAAACAATTAGGCTAGCTATTAAAATTAAAAAAATCTGTACAAGGTTTATGAACATACCTTCTCATTTGATGCAGTGGTTGTAAAAAGTCGTTCTTTCATATGATTGGCGAGTTTGGTAAGGAATTGTTTATGATTTATTTTTACATGTTTGGGATTCGACGTCAGCACTGTAGATTTAAATGTTCCTTCCATGGCAGCTATCTGCGCTTCAAGAGTCTTTGTACCTACATTCTCATTCATGGATTCAAAAATCCTTACTGTTCTACGTGCCATTTTATCTGCATAAACCAATGTAGTAGTCCGTTTCTGGAGAATCTCTGACAGCAGTGAAAGTTCGTATAAGGCATCGTACATAACTCCGAGGTCAATGAGAAATTCTGGCGAGCACAGCCTTTTCAGTAGACCGCTGTATGTCGCTCTTTCAGCAGAAGTCCGCTTAGAGCTTACGGCAGCTTTAAAATGAGTCGACAGAACTTCAAAACTTTCCCACACAGCGGAGACAGTCCTGAACGAACTGGAAACCCATCTCACATCCAGTACACGACCAATTTTCCTCAAGACAGCATCCAGTTCCTTCGCACAATTTCGGAGTTCTTGCTGATTTAGTGCTGATCTACTGTAGACTGAGTATAGCTTGTCCATGAAAGAATGAAAATGGTTCATGCCAGTAGTCTCAGAAACACTATCGGCAACTGCAAGTTCGAGTCTGTGATTTAGACAGTGCCAGACAACAATGTTGGGGTACATGTCTGAAATTCGTTTTGCCACACCAGATTTTTTCCCAAGCATTACACTTGCACCGTCACTTGCAAATGCAACAAGATTCTTCTGTAAGTATGCATGGTCAAACCCGTGTTTTTGAAGACACTTAGTAAGCGCTAACACTATGGACTCAGCTGACTGATCAAAAAGTTCAACTAACTCCAAAAACATGAAGTGAGGGTCACGTGTCTTGTCTGTCTCGCATTTGAGATGCACAATAAGTGCTGGGGAACCATTCAGAGCTGTTGATTCATCAATTAACACAGCAATTTTTCCATCGATGTGTATTATTCTCTCACAGGCCTTTTTGACCATTTCATCAGAAACGTGGTTGATAATTTGAGTGGCGCTGTATCTGGAATGAAGACCAGTTCCCACATTAACACCATTTATTTCTTGCAGTTCCAGTAAGGCCTGATGATCAGAATAGGGTCGATTTTGTTTTGCAAGGTAGTAAGCAGTAGAAAATATTTTACAGGTAGTTTCGTGATCTCGCCTTTTTGCACTGTCAACACATTTCCCAATAATGTCCTCTGTGTTCTGCTGTAACAATGCAGTGGCCTTGTTATGAGCGCTGGATTTCTTGTGTTCAGCTATCTTTTTTCTCAAAGATCGTAGCTGTTGCTCTCGAGTTTTTCCATTGTACCCAACACTGTAATTTTTCCACTCAGAAGACAGAGAAACACCCTGACTTTTCAAAACTGACAGCGCAGAAACACGTCTACAAACACGACAGCCCAGATTACCATCCGCACAGTCAAGGAAAGTGTAAAGTTGTTTCTTTTCTTCCCATACCTCAGAACTCCAGATGTTTGGCCATGGCTGTTTCTCCGCGCTTTTTTCTTCAACTGCTGTAGGTTCTGGTTCCACTGTAGGTTCTGCTTCTGCCGTACAACAAACGATCTTCTGTTTTTTACTACTATTGCCAAAATATTGTATCAAAGTCTCTTGACGAGTTCGTTTACTACCTCCGAGACCAGACATTTTTGATTTGCGAGTTGTTTTTTATTATTATTAATACCGTTACTAATATCATCACCTCAGTTACGGCCAAGGAACGAACCGCCTCCTTCTCTGATTGGTTGTCAGCAACATCACTTTCAAAATTGATTTGCTAAAAAAAAAAAACTGGAATGACAGCATATTTTAATGGCATAATAATGGACCAATCAAAAGCAGCAACTGTGCTGCTTATTGTGGTGACATCGTTTTTCAGATTACTTGATGTTTTAGCCGACAGCTTGTCTTTATTAAACGTATAGCTAGCTGTCTGTCTGTCGCAAATTCGCACAGCTGGCACAGAGCCGCAGGCAATGCTTACTACAAGTGTTTAGACAAAATTCGAACACGAAAATATTTTAAATATATGTATTTATAAATGTGAACATTTGCAATTGAAAAACATGGATTGAAAAAGTGCCGGAGCGCCGCTCCGCCCCGCTCCGGCTCCACTACACCCCTGCTCGTGCCCCATTTGGGTAGAACGCATGTGACAGTGACCTGTGATCTAACCTTGTGGTTACACTAAACATTAGTATAATTAACGCTTGTTTCAAGGGCTTTCCAACCAAATGTAATTAATTTTACTCAAGGAATTGAGCAACCACTCCTTGAGCAACCACTCCTTGGTCAACTTGAGATGGAGTGACCCATTAGTATAATGCTGGAACAATGCTCTTTTTGAGTGGAGATATCTTTTCCAGACTTGCATAGATGTATGTCTGCAGTGTTGAGATAAAGAGGGAAGTAGTGGAAACATTACACTTACAGTATTAAAAAGCATCATTGAAAGATTATTGCTCTCTTAAATGGCTCAATGCTAGTTTCTGTTCAATTGTGCCTTTTGGGATATTGCATTGTGCTGCTTTCAACTGTTCCTTTTTCCTTCAGCTGATCTAATGCTGCACAATGAGAACTCCTCTCTGTCCAGTTCTCCTAATGCTTCAGCTTGGGGTGTAGTAGGTGAATGCTTCCTTGGACGCCAGCCAGATTCAGGCCACAAGAGCCCTCTCTCAGAGCATTCTAAATGCCCAGGTCTAAGCACTGCTGTTACTATGACAGCTGCTCCAGAAAGCATGGACATCCTGTCTTCCTTGTCTTGGTCTCAGTGTCAGTGGATATCATTTACAGATGAACTGATGTCATACAGACATTTCAATGCAAGCCCAAAGGAGCCCCAAAGACTGCAGTCTAAATCTAAAGCAAACTCTCCGTCTTCCTCCTCTTCCTCCTCCTCCTCTTCCTCCGCTGTTAAATGCATTTCTAATCACCTGAGTGAGCTTTGCAGTGATTTCACGCACAGCACAACATCGTTTATTGAAGAAAACGTCAGAATGTCATCCACTTCCCCAGCACCAGTGGATATAAACTTAGCACCTGTTCTTAATCCCAAACATAATGGTAATGGAAAGCATGAATTGTACGATGTTGTTCAGTAAATAGGGTATTTTCAGTTAGTAACCTATTGTGTACTGGACACAGCATCGATTTGAAAACTCTGTGTGTGTGTGTGTGCATCATAGATATTTAGGATGTGGATGCCTGTAGTAACTACTTGCATGGAGTGTTGTGTCAATTTCGAATTGCTTGTGGTGCAGTATCATACAAAATGTATTTTTTCATACATGATAATAAAATCTCAAACATAAGGTTAATGTTTCCCACTTGAAAGAAACTCCATAAGCTACTTGTAGTTGACAGTTTTATATGCAATCCAAGAAGGATATACGTACCCAACAAAGAATGTATGCTTTCCTTTTTTATATAAAATATACTCGTATTTGCTGTGCTGTTTTAACCTAATGTTATGTATGCTTATTTAATTTTATTTCTAACAAGTTCCTTCTTCTTAACTTGTATTTTTTTAATTCGGCTCTTGACAGTGTCTCAGCCAGCCAGACCCACAACTCCTCAGATTACAGCAGTGTCTCAGCCGGCCAGACCCACGACTCCTCTCACTACAGCTGCAATAGTGCCGCCACCACGACCAACCTCGCGACCAAAGCTCTCTGCAGTAAAACTTGGTGGCATCAATGAAATAGTAAGTCATGATAGATCGAAAAAGTAAAGACTGCTTTGAAAACTGCAAAATGTAAAAATGACAAAACCTCTTTGTCTGATAGGCTAATGTCTGCGGTCATTGACATGGCTATTCAATCTTTTTGCAGCAGATAGAGGGTTAAACCTGCCCCTTGCAGTATTAAGTTAGGACTAATCTGTCGTTTTATGAAATTTTCCAGGCCATCACCATTTTAAATTGATTAGTTCAAATTGATGTTTGTAAAACTGGCTTTTGGTGTATTATTATATGACTAATTCCTTACAAGGCCTGCGTTAGTGGGTGGTACGAACCCTGCTGTACATATTTGTCTGTTTTGTGAACATGTTCTTGCCCTCCACTGCTTGCAGATAGAAGCAGAATAGTCTAAAAGGATACATTTCCCTTCTCATTAATATTAAGAAAATGCATTTGTTTTCTAGGCCAGACCGTTTAGTCCACCGAAGATAACGAATGCCAGCCCACCCCCTGCAGCCCCCCTGGCTCGTGCAGAAAGCACTTCCTCTATATCGTCCTCCACGTCGCTCACTGCCACAAGCAACCCAGCTGTGGGTAAGTTCCATCGCAGTTCAGAGCTATGTGGTTGTGAATGTGTGTTGCAGTGTAAGAGTTTGTATAATTGGCTGGTATCCTTCGCAACACAAATTTTTACAAGCCATAGCTGTAAGCAACAGACAAAACTACCCTTTCACAATGCTGTTGTATTCAGGGATAGAAATAAGACTCCAATTGCAGGTTTTAAAACAAGCTTGATTAGCCCCAGTGTATAGGTAACAAGCTCAGGTGTGTCTTATTAAACTTAAGGAAAAACAGGATTGGATCAAACTGCTATGCAATGTGAGCCCTATTTCCATCCCTGTGTAGCTAAAAGAAATATTGGAGATCCCATACAGGAATTATTTACATTATAAATAGATCAAAAAGTATGCTTGATTTAGTTTATTGTATATCACAAGTCTTTGATAAACTCCTTAATAGTTTGATATTAATGACTCAGCACATACTCCTATCTAGACCAATACTAAAAGTTATTGGGCTGCTTTCAGTTGAGTAACAGATTTAACAAAACAACGAATTGATGTATTGGCATAGTTCTGTATATTTTGACTGCCCTACCCAAGTGTATACCATTTTGTTTTTTCTTTTAAGATGGCACTGCATGATTTGCTTGTATTTGGTTTGGTTTGTTTTTGTATTTTTGCTTTGTTTTGTTCCTTTTTTAAAAATGTCATAGAGGATGATGTGTTCATTGGGAAACTGCCTACATTTGAAAAGCGCTGTGAGACACCAGCAGGTACAGTAGCAGAAGTGAACCTGTCAATTCTGTCTCCTAACACTCTCCTACTGGATTGGCATGCTCTAACAATTGATCTAAAAATCCAGCTCCTATCTGGCTTTGTGTGAAAATCTACCGCTTTTATTAGTTATTCTGAGACCAGAACTAACCCATAAAGTTTTATTTCAGATATCAGCATGTTCCTCCTGATCATGTAGTTGGGAATGACAAATTAGTCTGCCATTGGTGTATTTTTACATTGTTTGCAATATTGAGTCATTGACATCTTATTTCAGTTTGTGACCAAAACGTAGAGAGCATAGCATCCCTGAATAGCTAGGTTTTTTTTTTGTTGTTTGTTTTTTTTAACTTGCATCTCCAAATAATTTGTTTTATTTGCATGAGTATATTTTGATATTTATCTGGACTTTTGCCCTCTTGTAAAAGAGATTGAATCTCAAAAGAATTTCCTGGATAAATAAAAGTTGAATAGATACATAAAAACAAATCACTCGGCAATAACACCTGTTGTAATTAGGGGTGCACCAATAATCGGTAGCCTATCGGCATGGCACCGATATAAGAAAAAAAAAAATCCACGATCAGCAGTTTTTGTTATTTTAGCTGATTTAATGTACACAGATATTCATGCATGAATTTATTCCAACACAGAATTGAATGTTTGGTCAGGCTCGCTTACTATACTAATGATGCAAGAACACTGAGACCGTCATATTCCCAGTGCTCAAAAGAGCTGTGTGTTTTGGATGTTTTTTTTTTAAATATCTGAAGGCAACAATAGGATAGTGAGTTGTGTGCAGCAGAACAGACTTGATGCTACATTAAATCAAACAATGAACTTGAGTAGAATATTATTCTGATGCTTTTTAAAGAGTTCTCTTCTTTTGAATATTTAAGACACCTGCCCATGCTGCTCAACACTCTCCGCGTCCAAACAGCAAAACAAGTCCTCTTAGTTCGTGCAGACTGCCGGGTTGTTACATTATTATTATTATTATTATTATTATTATTATTATTATTATTATTATACAGTGTACTTCAAAATGGCATTTTGTAATTTGTGTTTACCCTGTTTAATCTGCATTGGTTGTGGGTGTATTTGGCAGAATTTTGAAGCAGAAATTGATTACTGTGCTGTCTTTATTTAAGTAACAAATTCAAGTTGGACTGAATTTTGTAACTGGAAATTTAACCGGAATCTTTTTTTTTCTTTTTATTAAGTGAACAATTTAAGTTGTGCTGCATTTTTAGCAGTGTATCTTTTAAAATAAGAATTTAACGAACGTTGATGTAGTTGACATTGCGTAGGCTACAATTTTATTTTCTAATGTACTGTATAGGTAGAAGTTATAATACGCAATGTTTGACAGTATGTGGCTATCAAAGTTAAGGGTCATATATTTTTTTCTACAGAACTGTTTTTACTAGTACAAATGCAAAATGTTCCTTTTTTAACATTTATAATAATAAAACAGTATAAATATAGGCCCTGTGCCTTGTTCTATTAGTTTACAATAGCCTTGTTCTAGTAGTTTACAATAGCTTAACTGCTCCATTATCAGTATCCGCTGATATGGGTAGATAACCATCGGCTATCAATATCAGCCAAAAAAGTCTTTATTGGTGCACCCCTATTTGTAATGCTAAAGGAATCCTAACCTAACTTGAATTTATTATAGTATTACTGAATATACAAAGTGTGTAACGCCCGAATGCGTTTTCTAGCTGAACATTAATCCTGAAAGTAATGATTGAAGCAGGGTACAGAGAAAGCATGCCTAGGCACATTGCTGAACCTTGACAGAATGCGTTCTACCTACGTAACTGCTTCGACCTCTGTCTCAAGAGCATGCTTGCTATGTTTAAGGAATAAGTGGACTTGTGTGCATGAAACCCTAGTGAGAAAGGCTGCCATAGACACGAGCTTCAAATGAATTTGTTAAAATGCTGAATATGAAATCAGATCTTAAGATTGTGCTGTAACATGTGGCCATTATTTGTGAGGACGGTTTGTGTGGGCTGTAGCTGGAGTTCTGCTGAATGAAATGGTCTGGTTGTGCTGTCTGTGACCCAAGCGTCATTTTTGTACCACTCTCGGCTACAACAATCATTACACTTGGGATGTACAGTACTTGAACAAACTAAATTCAGACCCGCTTTATCCAGTATTTGTAATCGCATGTGCCAGAAGTGCAGCTGACATTGATAATGTTATTTCACAGTTACACTTCCATGCAAGACCCTGTTTTTTAAATAGCAGCATCATATTCATAAATGTCTTCCCTACACACTTTATAACCCTTTCCGTTGCATGTAATCTTGAGCATGATATCCATGTACTGTAGTTTGTAAAAAATGTTAAGAGCATGTTGTTTATAATCCTGCCCTTCCCCCATTTCCATTTATATATAGCGCTTTTTAACTTATTTTTTTTATTACACTATTCTCATATTCATGTTCTGTTAATATTTTTTGAATCTTCTATTCTGTTTCACTGTAGGGATTTCTCGGGGCCCCAGTCCAATTAGCCTTGGATCTCTGGACTCGTTACCTATTGCAGCAGCCTTCACTGAGTCTGTCAACGCCTACTTCAAAGGAGCAGACCCCTCTAAGTTAGTGTCACATGACTAGTTTTTTTTTTTTTTTTATTACCAGCCCTAAGAGCAGTTTAATAACTCAGGCAGTATAGGCAGATAAGGTAGGTCAAGGGGAATCTTGACACATTTCTTTGACTAAAACAGAGCAGTTGCCAGACAGGGTGATGCCAAATGCGCAACCATCTTCACTTTTCCAGACAATGTTTGAAACTGTCCTAGTCTTTTAAGATGTGCAATGTCCTTTATTAAACCGGAATAAGACAAAAAAAATAATACTTTAATTTTGAAGTTGACGGTTTCTTTTTTCTATATATAAATGGTTCTATTGCTACTTTATGACAGCAACATCATGGTTGCTATATTATTTTGTAATTCTAGTGTTGGTTGTTTTCTCTTCCTTGTCCAGGTGCATTGTAAAAATTACAGGGGACATGACTGTGTCCTTCCCTACTGGAATTATCAAGATTTTTACCAGCAACCCATCACCACCAGTACTGAGCTTCAAGTTAAAGAACACGAGCAAACTTGAGCAGATTCTTCCAAACCAGCAACTTCTGTACAGGTAGATAAATCCGAGAACTTGTTCAAAAGACCTATAGAGGATTTTAACTCTTTCAACACTGCAGACCTGCAACCTAATATTGTAATGTACATCTCTGTCCATGCTTAAAACACTAAAACAATGTAACTGGTAAAACTAGGGTGTCTATAAAGTTACTTTGTTGTAAATAGGTACAGTTTTGTTCATCTTGGTTCACTTTGTGTTTAACTGAATCATCCACATGTTCACTTAGAGAGTGGTATTGTCTCTATGCTGTGGTAGTGTTGAGGCTGTGTACAGTTTGTTTGAGCAAACAGGTTTATTTTTGTATTTTAGTGACCCATCACAAAGTGATTCTAATACCCAGGACTTCTGGATGAATATGCAAGCCCTTACTGCCTACCTCAGAAAAATGTCTGAACAGAATCCCTCAGCTTCATACTACAATGTTGACATCTTAAAATACCAGGTAATCTACCGCATTCAAAAGTGGTTTGGATGACAAAAACTGATTTTATATATATATATATATATATATATAATATATATATATATAAATAAATGGGGAACACTTATCAACAGAATACAGCTAGTTGATTTTATATATAAAAAAATAAATAAAATAAATCCCCAAGCTTTTATTTTGTAAAGCACACATCTTTGTTAAGTTAGCAATGCTTTTTCAAGAGTAGTTACAACTAGAAGGTTGTATGACTGACACAGAAATCACAACAGTGCAAATGATAATGCTCATATAACCGTTTCATAAAAGTCCTGCGATTGCGATGAGGCTGCGATGTCGCAGAGGTCGTCGCTGCGTGCTTTTCATAAAGCACTTTGCAAGTGCCGTCACTTGCGATCACTCGCGATCTGCGATGAGGGAAATCAATAACTCGGTAATGACTTTTAAGGCACAGTGAAAGCTATTTTTTTTTTTTAAGAAAAAAATGATAGTATTGAAATGGATGGTCAAGACAAATCCATTCTATTTGGCAAGTTTTCTGGAAGTTTAATTCACGAAGAAAAAGAACATTGCAGCTGATCACTGATGCAGTAAACAATGTTGGGGAGGAGCAAAGAACAGTAGCCGTAATAAGAAAGAAATTGATAGATCTAGCGAGCAGAACGAAATTAAAAGGAAAAAGAAGGCAGATGAAAAAGCTTTAAAGTTGATTGAGGACCTCACTGTCGACAGAAATTTGGAGCTGTGTAGAAGTGACAGGCTGTACTTTGAAGTTCTATACATGCATACATACATACATATGGAAAGCCCTTCTTCAGCTGTGTAGAAAAAGCAAATGCTGTGTAGTATGAACGTATAGAAAAAGTTTACTGATCTGTGTTTACTTTTCTTTCTACACAGCTGAAAACGGGCTTTTAGCCAAAACGTATGTAGCCAGCTATGCACACTCGCTACATTGACACTTTTATTAGTCTTTATTAGGGGGCATGCCTGATAATCAAGCTGCGTTTAGCCTCATTATTTAAACATGTGGGGCAGGTGTCAAGGAGGTGGCTGCTGCAACAAAGCGTTGTTATTGCTGTGGTGAAGTGTAGCTGAGACGAATCGAGGAAAGTGTTTTTGTTTCTGTGATTTGGGGATGTGGCAGGTTTCTTTAGATCTAGAAGTGAGGAGGCGCTTGTCACTATTTTTGTCACTTGAGTTTGGTAAGTTTTATTTATTTGTCATGCTATTAGCATACTGAATAAATCAGTACTTTTGGTATATGATTGTATTTAATAAATAAACCATGTTTGTTTTTACAACTTGACCTTGCTTTTATGTTTTATGAAACTTAATTTTTTGTTTGTGAGGTGCTTGCGATTTGCAAATCGTCACAAATCGCTTTTATGAAACGGACCCCAGAGGGTTAGTGTCTTTGGTGTTTTGGAGGAATGCTTTGATATGACAATCTACAATTCTGCATGTTTCTTTCCCCCATAACTATGAAGGTGAATATACAAATGTTCAAATCATTGCAACAAGTCAATCACAGTTTAGAAGTCACAAACTTTCAGAGACTAACATATGTACAAGACTACATATACAAGTAGTTGCAGCATGCTCACTTACATAAAAAAAGTCCTGTTAAGTGTTGCTTGAAGTATAAAGGTTGCATAGTGCTGTTTCAGAGATTTTTCTTAATGATAAGTATAATTTACAGTTTTCATTTCTTTGTTTTTTCTAGGTCGCGTCAAATGGAATCCAGTCGACTCCTCTAAATCTGGCAACATACTGGAAGTGCTCTCCAACCACAACTGACGTCCGAGTGGATTACAGATACAATCCAGAGTCCATGCTGACTCCCGGCATTCTGGCAAACGTGCAGGTTCTGGTGCCAGTCGATGGAGGAGTTACAAATATGCAGTCTCTTCCAACAGCCGTTTGGTAAACCTTATTGATATGTGGCTACTACCATCCATGTCCTTTATTTATTTACTTCTGTTTATTTTATTCTATTCAATATTTGCCGCCTTATGTCCGCAAACTGTAAAATAGCCAGTGCAACCCCAAAACTGCTTAACTACGTAATGAAAAACACACACTATGGAGGGTCTAACTTCACCCTTGGAAATAAAAATTGCTAACCCGCAGCTTACTTTAACACACAAGATTTTTAAATTTTATTACAGATTATTATTATTTTTTTATTTATTTATTTATTTATTTTTTTAACAGGAATGCAGAGCAGAAGAAAGCATTATGGAAGTTAAAAGATATATCGGAAAAATCTGAGAACGCAGGTATGTAACACACATAGGTTTAAAATGTTGCATTAATTAATGGTAAATAGTTTATGAAGGGTTGCTACTGAATGTACACAACTGAAAAAATTAAGAGCAAACCTTAAATATGGGAAAAATAACACCATGAACATAGTCAAAAAGTTTTGAAGGCCCTGAGTCTGTTCTGATGCTAGATAATGCCCATTGTCATAGAGCAGGAGACAATAGAGGTTATGGACTGGCCAGCAAGAAGACCAGACCTTAATCCCATAGAACACATTTGGGACCTAGGATGTTGTGTTCGTCAGTACTGTAACCCTCCATGTGGCATCAGCGAGCTTGGTGTTGCACTGACTGAAGAATTCCAGTTTGAAATGTTGCTGCTTTTAATTTTACACTACATTCAACTGCTATGGTGATCTTTTAAAACAGATGTTTTGCCATTTTCATAGGTTCAGGATCCATGAGGGCAAAATTTGAACTTTCAGAAGGACCCACTAACCCTGCCACACTCGCAGTGCAATTCTTAAGTGAAGGAAGCACACTTTCAGGGGTAGAAATAGAGCTGGTTGGCTCTGGATACAGACTTTCCTTAACAAAGAAGAGATTTGCAACAGGTAGGAAGCTAGTTATCTTTGATCCGTATGAACTTCTTTATTTACATGGCATGCAATCAGTGTTGCATGTGTCTAAGAAAGCATCAATAAAAAAACTAAACCAATTGATTTTTTTGTATTTGTAACTTTTTATATACTTCTCATACCTCACAGCTTTACTATGTATTATTTTTAACCTAATGTTCATGAATTTTGATCATATTTCATTTTGGAAATCATCTTTGTACAGTAAGCCAACATCTAAATAAATAAAAAATGACTTTGCAGTTACAAAGGGGTGATCTACACAGAGACCCACCAGCCTGGGGATGTACTTTTAACCTATTCATCTAAAAGGTTGCATTCTATAACTGAAAGGAATTGGCTTTTGTTAATGGGCTATAATGCTACGTTGTTCAAGTCTCACTGGGTTAAAGAAAGCTCTCGGTTTGAATGACTTCCTTTCAGGTAGCCTGTTAGATTTGTACTTTTCTAGGTCAATTCAACTCAATAGTGTCTTAATGTGAAACTGGGGGAAAGGCTTTGGTTTGTCACTGGTTGCAAGCCTGTCTGCCATTAGGGGGACATCCATAACCCCTGGGGCCACAAATGTGGTCATGTCACTGATGGGTTTTCTCTACATACAGGGAAAAATCAAGACCTGAATGGGTTATATACAAATTACAAAATGAAGTCAATTCTAAGACGAAGGTCTTGACCGTTTTTAGTGTCTTCATTTAACCAGCTGATCGGTTCTCTCCACCCCTTGAATGTTTTTAAAGGCACTCGGGCTGATCTTTTTAAACTTAGTATTATGGTGCCAGATATTGTTTTGCTTCTAAACTGCGAGAACTAAATAACGAATGCACGAGCATGCCACGTAATGTTTGTCAAATTGTTTCACAAGCTGAGATGGAAAGATATATCTGAAAAGTGCAATAAACGATCCCACCTAAAATCTTTTTTTTTTTTAAATGTAAAATTAAATGAAGAAACCAAGATTTTAGTTAAAATGATGCTGGCCCTACTAAAAATTTTGAATGGACAGTTAGGGTCATAAAGCTGAAATCCTTTACAGAGAAACCCAGCAGTCTGAGAGTATTGTACTTGAAAGGTTTGAGATCCATCGAGGACATTTTGAATTCAAGTGACAGTGTGTTTACAAATTCTCGTCTTCTGTACATGGTGGTGGTGGTGGTGGTGGTGGTGTTGTTTCAGCTCACAGACACATTTCTCTTTCCATTCTGCAGGAAGGTATATGGCAGACTGCTGATGATGCTAAAACAAAAGGACTTGGTCCAAGAAGCACAACTCTACTACAGCAGCTTCATCTGTTTGTTTCATGGTCCTGGAAACAAACATAAACAAAAACAGTTTTTAATATCAAATCTCAAGGTTTTGGCAATAACTTTTTGTTAATTTTGTTAATTCTGAAAAAAAAAAGAAATCTTTAGAAATGTAATTGCACCTTTTTAGAACAGTAATATTGACTACATAAATTAGCACTGATGTGATTTTTTTTTTTAACACTGTTTTAAAAACTGGGCTTTCAGGAAATTTATGAAATTTAAAATCTTTACCGCAGTTTGATTTATTTAGACTTTTGTAAATCAAAACAGTAGTATATAGTCAAATGTGTATAGTTAATAATATGTATAATAATTATATATTGGACTGCTATAAATTATAAGAACCTGCACTAACCATCTTAGCTAGGGTATAATAAACAGGTTTAGATGCAATATCCTATAATGCTTTGCATATGACAATTATATTAAATCTAATGGGGATACTAAAAGAAAATTGGTGTGTAAATATTTGCAAATTGTGAGAATTGAAAGCTGTGCATCTCTGCAATGTTGTGTTCAAGCACTGTTTTAAAAGCTTGGTTTTAGAATGCTTGAATGGAATATCTGTAGACTACACTTTTGCAAGCATTTATGACTGTCGATGTAAAGACTTTAATTATTTTCTGTGAATACAACGTGCAATGTTCTGACAACTTCACTTTCAAAAACTGCATGGATTTTGTTTTTGGTATAAGTAGTTTCATATAAATGTTGACGTTGGGTATAGCCGATCAGTTCATTTTTCCATGGATGTTATGGTAACATTGGTGCCTCTTTTTAATCCGTCTGTCCCATGTCTCAATTGATGTGCCTATCTTTACTTTTTCAGAATCTATAATTCCTATACTTTATATTATGTGAGCACTACTCTTGACTGTTATGCATACAATTATTTAGTGCTCTTAAATATTGGATTTTGAAGGGAAGGGCTGGATACTTAGTTGAAGCTTGAATTTAAAGGGTATTAAAGTGATACAGGCGGTGGCTTTTATAATACACTCATTAGTTACTGTTCCTGCCTTTCACAATCTGTTTCTTTATAATAATACCACTGCTAAGAATTTCTTCAGTTTGCTAAAAAAAAAACAAAAAAAACTTTTTATGCAGTGAGTTTTATATATGCATTATTGTTGTTGTTTTTGTTTTGTTTTTTTAAACACTCAGATTCCTTTCTAAGGGGGTATTTGCAGTAACAAATGTCACTGTTATGCAGGGGTTATTCTTGCTAACAGTAGCTCTTGTAATTTATTGTAGAGTTGTTAACCTTCCAAACTGATGTATGATTTGGTGTCTGCTACTTTTAAAAAAAAAATAGAAAATTAATGTAGCAGAAACACAAAAGATGAAGACAGAAAGGTGAATACAAAAAAATAGAAAGCAAATAGATGTATGCATTTCCCTTCTTAAATGTTGAGGAATATGCAGCTGCTTGTTGGAATGTTGCCCAAATGTAAGTGTATATTACGAATACCTCTGTGGAAAATATGTATTTAACAATTTGTATCTGATTTCCTGTGTGCCACGTGTGCTTGAACTAAAATGAGATTTAAAACTTAATAGAAAGGTAAACGCTGCCACATGTTCACTTTTTTGTTTTTGTTTGAAAAAAAAGCCAAGGAAAAATGTAACCTTTCAATTTGTGTATATTCTCGAAAAGCCACTGCATGAAAATGTTACTTGTGTCATTGTTGTGTTTTATGTTGGTCGCAGGCATGAGTCAGTCTGCAACTGAAACTGTGTTTTGAGGATTATGAAATGTAACCCTTTTAGTAATTGGATACTGCTGCTGTCTGTGTAGCTAAATGGAGGCAGTACGTTGTATTGTGCAGCAGTTTTTTGTTTTTTTTTCGTTTTTGGGGGGGGGGGGGGTTGTAAGAAAAGGAGAAAGTGCATTTTATATAAGGCTAACCTCTCTATAGTGGCAACTTCTTTTGTTCTGATCCCTGATGTTGTCTATATGTTTGCAATCCAAATCTAAGTCTAATAAGGGCTGCGTTTCTTCCCAGTCTCACTGGATGCAAAGTAAGGCATAGCTCACTGTTCTCCCAGATATTGTTTTTTTTATATTTAAAGACTATTTCTAATATATTTACTTTGGCAACTTGTCAACTTTTTGTAAAAACTGTACATGGTTAAGACAATACTTGTATACAGAGAGTTCTTTCAGTATACAGAGAAGGAACAATGTCTTATTAAAGCAATATACACAGACTATCTCCTGGGTTCCATTGGTGATCTTCAGTGAAATAAAAAATAAAAGTCGCCTAATTCAGCAATAAAGTTGTTGCCGTGTTGCTTAAGGAAACTCCATAGTTAAATGGAACATACTGCAACCAGAAAAAAACAAGTATTAATAATAATACAAGGGCCTCTTAACTCTGATGTAAAGTGCTGATGGATCCCAAGTTGTAATTTTGCAATTTATAAATTTGCAGTTTTCTGGAAAGCTACAGTGCCTTAGCTAACATACGATGCCAGCTAAATAGGGCACTTCTACTGTTTAGTTACCACATGCCAAATAGTCACATATGGTCAAACAGCTTTTTAACTGCTTTTATAATGAATTCAATTAAACTTAACGTTACTACATAGATAATATGGCTTTTAAAGTTTTTTTTGTTTTTGTTTTTTTTGTTTTTTTTAGGATAATTCAAATAGGTGTTTTTTGAAGTATTGCTGGTGCATCTCTCATGCATTATTGCTATTATTTATTATTCCAATGTTAATGGTTTTGCTGTATCTGTTGAAGTAACACTGGGGAAGCCACAGCTATTAGCTGCCAGAGTTGAAGTATAAAAAGCCTGAATATATATTATGTATATATATATTTAGCGAGCTGGTTCTTGCTTCCTTACACAGTGATACCCTTTTAAAGCTGCTGCTTAAACATCAGTAACTTCCAATTGGAATTTTTTTTTGAGTTTTATAAACAGTTTCTCTGGTTGTGTGTTTAAAATTGAGTCAACACTTTGTTATCTAGCACAAAAAATAAATAAATCTGTAAATAGAAATGGTTTTTCATGAAATGTAAATTTTACAAAATATCTGTCACTTGTTTTCACTTTATTATTCATTTTGCCAGTAATAAATGTGTTTATATATATATATATATATATATATATATATATATATATATATATATATATATATATATGCACATACTTCTAAACATTGTGTCCTGTGGTTAGTTTGCTCTCCTTTTTTTAAATGTGCTTTTAAACAGTTAATTCACTTTTATACCTAGACGATTTATTTATGCAACTTCCACATCCTCTCCATGGCTCTCCAGCGCCACTTCGGAAAAGCGGAGTCTGCCGTCAGCCTGCGTCATCACCTCGCCACGCGGAAGAGAGGCAGCGGCGAGAAACTCGGGATACTGGCAGCGGATACCAAGTACTTGCTGCAGAAGGGGTATCCAGGTTTACCGCCGGCTGTACAAGAAGACTTGGCGTTGGAGGTGTTCATCCGTGGCCTGAACCCCACCGCACTCCGACAACAGGTTTGGCTTGTCGCCCCAACCTCCCTAGAGCAGTCCTTGATTAACGCCCTAAGGATCGAGGCCGTGCTGGAGGAGGCTGAGCAAGACCAGACCCCAAAAGTCTGCGCAGTCAGAGAACAGGAAGACAGCGATGGAGACAAGAACACTACCGCTGTCAGGCAGACCATGCCTGTAAGGTGCTGCTGGAACTGCGGGAGCGCCGGCACGCCCAGTGCCGCCATCGTCGCCCAGTACCGTCAGAACCAGATAATACGCCACCGGCAGTAAACGAGAAAGGAGCGGCATAGACGGGGGACCACCATTCCACCTCCTTCCTTCCCCCACCTGTAGAGACATTGAGAACGACGCAGTGGCGATAGTGGGCTGTATTGGCCAGTGTAACAGCCTTCACGCACCCTGCCTCCTAAATGGGGTCCAGTGCAAAGCCCAGATCCTGCTACTGTGACTGCAGTAAAAGACTGGCTGGTCCCCAGAACTTGACAGTGGTGCTTAGCTTTCTGGGTCATATTACCATTACTTTGTGAAGGTCTTTTCTCAGATTGTCAGGCCCGTGCACCGCCTGACCGAAAAAGGGCGCCGGTTCACCTGGAACACCGACTGCACAGCCGCCTTTGGGGAAATGCTAGAGGCCCTCGTGAAGGCCCCGGTCTTGGCGTTCTCCAATCCCCAAAAACTGTTCATCCTGGACACGGATGCAAGCAACGCGGGCATCGGAGCGGTGCTGGCCCAGGAGGGCGGACGGGCAACAAGTAGTCGCATACTACAGCCAAGCTCTTAGTAAAAGAGAGTGTCACTGTTGTGTGACTCGCCAGGAACTGTTGGCTGTAGGATGGGCCGTGCACCACTTACGCCCCTACCTCTATGGTGGCTGCTCAACTTCCGCGAGCCTGAAGGACAGGTGGCTCGCAGGATAGAAGCACTGCAAGAATATGACTACTCCATCCAGCACCGGGCCAGCCGCCTGCACAACAACACAGATGCCCTGTCCCATCGCCCCTGCACCTCCGAGGACTGTAAGCACTGCCATCGGATGGAGGAGCGGGAGGCACAGCAGTCCTTGGATTAGCGGGTAAGTGCTGTCACTAGCCATGGAGACCCCGCTCGAGTTGCCAGAGGGGGCGCTCCACCAGCGTCAACAGGGTCTAGACGCTGAGCTGGTACCGCTGATCCGCCGATAACTAGCGGAGCCAGAGATACGGTGTCAGCCCTCTCCCTAGAGGTAAAAGCGCTGGTGGTGCAATGGCAATGTTTGAGTCTCCGGGGAATTGTGCTGTAACGTGACTGGACAGACCTTGCAACAGGACATAAGCAGTTACAAGCGGTGGTTCCTCAAGCTCTCTGAGAAACCGTCCTGCAAACCGTGCATGGCGGACCGGCTAATGGACAATTTGGTGTCACCAAGACCCTGGCCCAGCTCCGGGAACGGTTCTACTGGGGGCAGTGCCGCCGTGACGTGGGGACCTGTGTGCGAAGCTGCGACTGGTGCACCGCCCGGAAGGGCCCCTTGAACCGCTCTCATGCTCCGCTCCAGTAGAACCAGGTGGGGGCATGTGACAGAGAGCGAATGAATCCGAGTCAGCAATCTCCCTCCTGACCTGTGAGGGCATGGTATAACAGGAGTAGTGTCCCAGACTAGATGGTCAGCCAGGGTCAGTCAGAAGTTGGCAATCCAAAAAGGGGGTGAAGCCACAATACTAGAAGTCAGCGCCTTACTTCGGTGTCAGTCATGGATTGGAGGAGACGTGATTGCACTCGCTACCAAAGGGGGCATGACTGAAGGTATATCCGGGGATGTGGCCAAGCGATCTATTCCTCTGGTATGGTTACGGACTGACCAAGAGGAGTAAAAGAAACTGTGAGTGTTTAGTGTATTGTCTGTGTCATTAACTCTTGTTATTTGTCATTGTAGATGGCTAAATATCCGGGAGCTGTCGCTGTTAAGCCAGCATCAAACCCGGACTGCACTGCACCAATGTAATCGCTATTAACGTGTATTCACAACACCACTTGCACCCAGACATCTTAGGGCTTTTCCCACGGACAGATGGGGACAAGTGGTACGTCCTCGTGGCCATGGATTACTTCACAATGGCCCAAGGCGTACGCTGTCCCTGACCACAGCACAATTACCTGCGTGGAGGCCCTGCTGGAAGGTAGGTTCTGCCAGTTTGGGATTCCCGAGGAGCTACACAGTGACCAGGGGCGTAACTTTGAAACGCACGTGTTTGGGGAGGTGTGCAGGCACCTGGACATAAAAAAAAACCAGGACAACACTGCTCCACCCACAGAGCGACGGCTTAGTGGAGCAGTTTAACCACACCCTTGCTACCCAGCTCTCCGTGTGGACCTCCCAGCACCAGCGTGTCTGGGACCAATACTTGCCCTTGGTTCTAATGGCCTACCGGACTGCAGTTCAGGGGTCCACGGGGTGCAGGTTTTGGAAAGAGCTCCGCACTCCAGTGGGCCTGGCGATCGGCAGGCCACCCCAGCTCCACACTCCAGAACCGGCCAGCCCGGAATACCTCCAGCATCTACAGGACCAGGTGGACACCGTCCATGCTTACGCTTGGAAGCACTTCACCTCGGCTGGCCAGCGCCAGAAGCGGGCGTACAATACCCGCTGCCGGGCTGGGGATTTCAAGCTGGGGAGCAGATCTCAGTTTACTGCCCCTGGAGAAGAAAAGATTTCAAGCTGGCCAGTCACTGGGAGGGCCCCTGTGTTGTTCTTGAGAGGCTCTCTGAGGTCACTTGCCGAGTGCGGCTGTGGACCCGAGGTTGAGCGGTCGTACTCCACCAAGACCGCTTGGCCCCATACCGCCCTGGAACAAACTCGGTTGCCCCTGCAGACAACTTAGAGACCGGCTCCCGGAACCGGGAAAGCATTTCCCCCTTACCACAGCCAACTGAGTCACCAGCTGGTAGCCCAAGTAGGAGCATTCTGGCTCTGTCTGATCCCCAGCCCACTGCACCTGCTCTCAGGCGCAGCCAGCGATTCCATTGGCCACCTCCGGGACTTTCTGACTTGGTTGAACATTAAGTGTTAGGCCGACGGGACATTCGGCCCTGGGATGGGGGTTGTGTAACGGGCACGGATGGACTGACTTGCCGTCGCCACCTGTATGTGTGTGTGTGTGTGTGTGTGTGTGTATAGATAGATAGATAGATAGATAGATAGAGTACTGTGCAAAAGTTTTAGGCAGGTGTGAAAAAATGCTGTAAAGTAAGAATGCTTTCAAAAATAGACATGTTAATAGATTATATTTATCAATTAACTAAATACAAAGTGAGTGAACAGAAGAAAAATCTAAATCAAATCCATATTTGGTGTGACCACCCTTTGCCTTCAAAACAGCATCAATTCTTCTAGGTACACTTGCACAAAGTCAGGGATTTTGTAGGTATATAGTCAGGTGTATGATTAAACAATTATACCAAACAGGTGCTAATGATCATCAATTTAATATGTAGGTTGAAACACAATCATTAACTGAAACAGAAACAGCTGTGTAGGAGGAATAAAACTGGGTGAGGAACAGCCAAACTCAGCTAACAAGGTGAGGTTGCTGAAGACAGTTTACTGTCAAAAGTCATACACCATGGCCAGACTGAGCACAGCAACAAGACACAAGGTAGTTATACTGCATCAGTAAGGTCTCTTCCAGGCAGAAATTTCAAGGCAGACAGGGGTTTCCAGATGTGTTGTCCAAGCTCTTTTGAAGAAGCACAAAGAACCAGGCAACATTGAGGACCGTAGACGCAGTGGTCGGCCAAGGAAACTTACTGCAGCAGATGAAAGACACATCATGCTTACTTCCCTTCGCAATCGGAAGATGTCCAGCAGTGCCATCAGCTCAGAATTGGCAGAAAACAGTGGGACCCTGGTACACCCATCTACTGTCCGGAGAAGTCTGGTCAGAAGTGGCCTTCATGGAAGACTTGCGGCCAAAAAGCCATACCTCCGACGTGGAAACAAGGCCAAGCGACTCAACTATGCACGAAAACACAGGAACTGGGGTGCAGAAAAATGGCAGCAGGTGCTCTGGACTGATGAGTCAAAATCTGAAATATTTGGCTGTAGCAGAAGGCAGTTTGTTCGCCGAAGGGCTGGAGAGCGGTACACGAATGAGTGTCTGCAGGCAACAGTGAAGCATGGTGGAGGTTCCTTGCAAGTTTGGGGTTGCATTTCTGCAAATGGAGTTGGGGATTTGGTCAGAATGAGTGGTCTCCTCAATGCTAAGAAGTACAGGCAGATACTTATCCATCATGCAATACCATCGGGAGGCATCTGATTGGCCCCAAATTTATTCTGCAGCATGACAACGACCCCAAACATACAGCGAAAGTCATTAAGAACTATCTTCAGCGTAAAGAAGAACAAGGAGTCCTGGAAGTGATGGTATGGCCCCCACAGAGCCCTGATCTCAACATCATCGAGTCTGTCTGGGATTACATGAAGAGAGAGAAGCAACTGAGGCTGCCTAAATCCACAGAACAACTGTGGTTAGTTCTCCAAGATGTTTGGGCCAACCTACCTGCCGAGTTCCTTCAAAAACTGTGTGCAAGTGTACCTAGAAGAATTGATGCTGTTTTGAAGACAAATGGTGGTCACACCAAATATTGATTTGATGTAGATTTTTCTGCTGTTCACTCACTTTGCATTTTGTTAATTGATAAATATAAACTATTAACATGTCTATTTTTGAAAGCATTCTTACTTTACAGCATTTTTTCACACCTGCCTAAAACTTTTGCACAGTACTGTGTGTATGTGTGTGTGTGTGTATGTGTGTGTATATATATATATATATATATATATATTAATTTAGCATGACATCGGGTAGAAGAATTCAGAGTCAGTTCTAGGCCTTCTAGAAATTGGGTTACCCCAGCTGACCGCACACATTTCTGTGTGTTCTGCTTTCACATTTTTTAAATGGTCAGTTTGAGAAATAAACTTTGTTCAACAACTGGCCCTGCTTTAGTACAAAGCTCACGCTACATACTGTTTTACATAATGGTAACGTTGCTCTTAAATGGCTGATTCTTTGAAGACATATTACCAGCTCATCATCTAACCATAGAATCGTGTGCAGTTAAATCACTTAAACTCCTGACGGTAACAATGTAACAAAATCTACTGGGATGCAAGACGCAAAAGACGAAAAAAATCTATTAGTGTCGACTCAAAACTTTATTTAGGCACTCTACGATTTGACTGGCAAAAGATAACATTGGTTTATTGGAGTTCACAAAAACAACTTTTTTCAGCTTGGTACGGTAACCTTTTCACGTCAATTTCCTTACACTTGTTTGTTTAATTCTTGCTCTTTTTGCTGCATTACAGCCCTTCATTAATTATGTTAAGTTTTCAGTGCATTTTGTTAATGGCACTTCATTTTAAGATACTTTTTTTACATAGCAGTACTCGCACGTCTGGTCACCATCACAACTGTTGCAAGAAACTGGGGTTCATGAATTCTGCTGGTGTTAATATACCTGATGGACACGTTAGTGTCGAAACGTGTTGTTTGTTTACAACTATGTCCTTTTTTTAAATCAATAAAGAGATTTTGATGAAGAATATAAACGAGCGGGAGTCAAGTATTTAAACCTCTTTGAAGCAAAATGATGAATTTCGTTTGGTAAGCCATTTAAATATAGTTTGGCTGAAAGAAATCTGAATGCTTGTATTGCTGTAGAGACTACTTTCATATTGTGTGTGTGTGTGTGTGTGTACACACACAGAAGAACCTCAGAGTTACGAACACCTTTGGGAAGGGAGGTTGTTCGTAATTCTGAAAACTGCATTTTTTCTATCGTTTTATTAAATGTGGACATCTGCTATCTACACCATCAATCTGACAAATAATACAAAGATACAGCACAGTAATACAATACTGCTTCAAGATCTGACATTGAAAATGCCTTGAGTTGAACATACAGCTGTCTTCAGATAGTGTCCACTGCCTTCAGAAACTCCTCCGTAAAGCAACTACTGTACCAACAGTTACCTGTCTGAAAACTGACTTGTAGCACGGAGGCGCTTCTTTACAAAGCAGTGCCCATTGGGGTTTTCCAGGACCCCTTGTAATGAAGCCTCGGTCTCATCCTGGATATATAAATAAAATAAAGAGACACCCTGTGCTTGCGGATAATCAGACATGGAATGCACTGTTGCTACTTAATTAATGATACTTTCATTACCAATACATTTTTATATCTTTTGGCACTCTTATCAACAGATCAGTTTCAACAGCTTAATAGGCTACCTGAAAACTGTGCTTTTCACCAGCTTGATGTTTCCACCCCATTAAAGCATATAATCGAAATCAGCGTTTATCTGCGTGCTGCTCAGGGGCAGTACTATTGAAATGAACAGAGGGTGTCAATACTTCTGATTATCCTTGCCCTGCAAGTGTGTACAGTGGGATCTCTGTGAATTAGTTAGTTAAACATTCTCAATGTAGATGGAACCAGTCATGAAAAGAGGAGTAGTTATCACATATGCACTGCCATGGGTTTCAATATACACCTTAACACGTTTAGAGTGGCCAGAGAAAACACACAACAATGTGTTCTAGCATTCATAAGAACCCCAGTCACTGAATTTACAGATTGAAAAAATAAGTAGATGCCAAATTTTGTCACAATAGGGCCACTACCAGTATTTAAAATATATTGTTGCTTAATATATACGTCTGTCAAAATAACATATATCCCCTGCAATGGGTTACAGTGGCTGTTGCAACTAATTAGTTTCAGTACTGATTTCAATACTCCCCTCCTCCTCCCCGGGTTACTGGCCAGAGTGTCCCCTTCTACTGATAAGAGATTTACTAATAATAACGGAAATTGATTTAAAGAATCTGAGTGGGTAATAGTGCCACAAATTTAATTGATTTAATTAATTCAATATGTTTTAATTGGCTATGTGTTATTCACGTTTACGATCTTCACAGGAAGCTAATAATTGAGACTTAGAGGTAATTACATTTGCCTGACGACTGCAATAGTTAATGAACAAATCATTAACTTGAAGCAGAACCCGTAGGTAGTTTGAAAAGTGTGCAGTGCGAACTAATATCTAGTGCAGTATAGCCAGGTACATTTCAGGACCAAATAAGTTTCTTAACAATAACACCCACTTAACGCTCACACCGTGACATCATGCCCTACTCCGCAGACAACAGGTAGGAACAACGAATTTTGATTGGTCTTTTCAGCCCTCAAAGTAAAGTCGCTCGCGTTGGGTTTATGTATTAGTTTAGTCTGCTGTGAACGTTTCTAGAATCCGCATTTACTTTGTAATCACGTCGGTTATCATGCCCCGTTTTTAGTAATTTGTTTTCAGTGTTGGCAAGGAGAGTCTGTTTCCTAGCTGCTGCTTTGAACGCATCTCAGCTGTTTGGAAGACATTCAACGGGTAAGAATGCCTCCTTTGTTGCGAAAGATAAGGAAGAGTAGTGAGCCATTTAATGTCGAACTAGTTTGTTATATATTACAAAAGATATGACGTACGTGTTGGTGTCCACAAAAAAAGGGATGGATGGATGGATGGATGGATGGATGGAGGACGGAGGGGGGGAGTCTGTTTTCGATACCGACAGACCTAACTATACGCTGAATGTTTCGACAGAGAAGAAACAAACACGCACACACACACGCAGATGAACCAGTACCAGCACTGCGCTTGCTACTCGATTGCAGTTAAATCGTATACACACCCAAAAATACTAACATCGATTTTAGTAAAAAGACTGAAACAAATTCCTGTCTCTCTAGCGTTTCATAAAGAAAGTCTCAAACACTGTCTCTACACCATAATAATAAGCAAGGCTGTTTAATAATATGCTTAATTAATCAAGAGTTGAGTTGTGTCAGCACTGTCTCCAGTTGTACAGAAATAGCCGAGCTGTTTGGAGAACGGGGGAAAGCTTGCTAACGGACCAATACAACTGGGATCCCAGCTACTGTATTTCACGTATTTCAGTGAAACCAGGAAAGCGCTGTTTGCCAGAAAGTTAAAAAAGAATACAGGATCTGTAACAACCAGAAAATAAGTTGTAGAGAAAGCTTTTTTTGTTGTAAAGAGAATAGAATTACTGTATACTGATGTTTGAGGTTTAAGAAAGAGTGTGTGTGTGTAATATATATATATATATGTGTGTGTGTGTGTGTGTGTGTGTGTGTGTGTATGTATGTATATATATATATATATATATATAATTACACACATATATATATATATATATATATATATATATATATATACACACACACATAGTTAGTTTCATCTCAATAGTGCAGCACTAATACAAAGAGAGACCTGTAAGTAGGCCATACTCAATAACAATACAACAGCTAAATCATTCCAAACAATTACTATACATCCAGAAACAGTATGCATGTTCCAGGACCTTAAAATGCTATAGATGGAATTTTAAAAAAATAAGGAAACGGTAAATAAAAGCTGTAGATGGATTGTAGTGTTCTATATACTATAGGAGGCAGTGTGGTCCAGTGGTTGAAGTCCAGGGCTTGTAATCAGGTGGTCACCGGTTCAAATCCCACCTCTGCCACTGACTGACTCACTGTGTGACTCTGAACAAGTCACTTAATCTCCTTGTGCTCCATCCTGTGGATGAGATGTTAAATCAATGTCCTATTGTGAGTTACTCTGCATATAATGCACAGTTCACAGCCTACCTCTGTAAAGTGCTTTGTGATGGTGGTCCACTATGAAAGGCGCTATATACAATATATTATTATTATTTATTATTATTATTATTATTATTTGCTAAGTTTATCTATTGACCTGACAAAGAGCTCTATCTGCCCACATGCACTACAATGGGCACTTTGGATTTCTCTCCATCGTTTTGTTTGTTTTATGAATTGGTCACTGAACTGTTAAATCAGCACAAATCCAGTACGGTTCTAGAACATGTTTGGAATGCACTGATTGATTGTTCATGGTTGCTGCAGCTCATTAAATATCTTTACCTGAAGAAATGTTTTGATGAATGCAGTGGCCCGTCTCTACAACAATAATTCCCAAAGAGAATTCTCCTCCTCTAACATTCGTGTTCAAGATATTTTTTTTTAATTGATAAAAGTAGGGAAGCAAAAATAGATTATTAATAGATTACTAATAAATTATAGATTATAAATAGATAATTAAGCGATAGAGCCCTATGATGCAGGCTCTACTGTGTGGTAGATGACCGCGACTAGAGTTATGCATCCCGAACTATTGATATTTTGCCAGGTAACCTTCCGCTGAGGAAAATAGTCCCTAACATAATTAGAATAGAACAAAACGACACACGTAGAGAAAACGATTTTTTATTATTGTGACGTTGACAGAAATTAACTGTACAATTGTTGAATAGTCCGTGTAGTATAGTCGGACTCGAAACTTGTTGGAGGCGGGGCGTCATTCAAGCTGCAGGGAGTGGATTGGCTGGTGCGGAAAGAACTGAAACAGGGTTGGCAGTTTGACTGGCTGATGACAGAATTGTGGACCAATCGTGTCTTTCCTGTTGATTTGCTGTCCAGTAGCTGTGAACTGAGCCTTCATTACGATGTCCTGTCACAGACATGATTTCCCTTGTCTCTACACCAGCGTCAAAGTATCAATATTCAAGCAGCTTTCTATGTTGTCAGATTAGTTGTAGCTTAGAATGTTAAGGAGAAAAGCCGGTATTTATGCGTGGATTGATTTAAAATTTAATTCACAGTATTATGAATGATAAATTATACTTTTTACCCCCTTTTCCAATATTTTCCAGATGCTGTCATGGTGTTTTGTTAAAGGCCCATTTGGGTAATAAAACAGAGTTATTTCGGACAGGAAAATGTATAGAACGTTGGTTGTGTTTGTGGTCAGTTTTATAATGGAAGTTATTCCATTCTTTTAGTCTTCCGAAATGGAATAGAACACCTGTAAAACATGAGAAAATGGTTTAGGCAAATACAATACAGGTGATGTAAGTGAAGTGGATGTCATTAATTTGACCCAAAACGGAGAACCTCGCCTGGCCCGGACACGGGAAGGATTGACAGATCGATAGCTCTTTCTCTATTCAAGAGGGGAGAGTAAAGAATCTGTCTAGTTTACAACGTGACCATGTCTAGTTATTGTTGTTTCACATGGAATTGTACAAGTCATTTTCAAACCAAGACACGCTTTTGTGATTTTCATAAAGGTAATAAAGTACTTTGTGTTAATTCTGTGTTAAAATCTTAAAGCATGTCTGTGACATTGCTCCCCTGACATTGCTGCAAGTACAGAATAAGCCATCGATAACATGACCCTGTAGATCTGCATGATCTACATCCATGTTTAAATGTAAGTGTGACGAGTGTCTCCATGTGCCTCCAGATTCTGATACCCGCAATAACCTCTAATACAATGAATAGACAAAGAATACCCATAGCAAGTTAAAACAGCAATTGGACTAGTGCTTCTCTAGATATGGGAAACTCTACACTACAGCACACCCCTCCGGCCCCCCAGGAGAAACTGCCCTAGGCAAAAAGTTAACTTCGTAACTCCAAGAAAATAAAATGAACGGGTGTTGTGACTTGTGAGCAGAATTTTCCCCAATTAATGAGATTTCCATCTGCGGTCTGTATCTAGTTGCTGCTTAATTAAATTCAGCCGATGCTTGCTGGCGTTGAGATCCAGCTTGTACAGTGGCTGAGGAAGCAAGGCCAGCATGGGCCATAGGCCAGTATGCCCTGTACATACAAAAACACACACACACTGCATGCAGAGGATTCTTTCAGTATGCCCTGTACATATGAATACACACACACACTGCATGCAGAGGATTATCTTTTTAGGATCCTTATTCAAAATGGATGCACTGATTCTCTCTCTCTCTCTCTCTCTCTCTCTCTCTCTCTCTCTCTCTCTCTCTCTCTCTCTCTCTCTCTCTGAACATGAAAACTGCCAAGAATTGTTCACAAATGTTTGCCAAACTTTTTTTCACAGATTTTTCTACACTTTGTTTAGGACTGTCTTCATGTGTGCAGTATTACAATCGGGTCAGTGAACAATCCCCTATAATGCAGGGTTGTTGTGATGTAAAACAAACAACAACAAAAAAACACACTGGTCACTTTTTTTTTTTTTTTTTTTTGAGTTGAAGGTCTTTTGGATTACTTTTATTTTTCATAATTTTATTTCAACAAAGAATAATGACAGAGCTTGCAGCTACGCAGAAATCTTGGCTACTTCCCATGTTGTAGTACTAGTCTGGTGTAGTGAACTAGCAAGCTGCCATTAGTTAGTGTCTCTGTTGTCCCCTCAAAAACAAACTAACAAAGCTCCCCTATGTGAGTACAGAAGAGTTTAGACTAATAATTTGTCAGTAAAATATTTCCTCTTTTAATGTAGGCATTGCTCCAGCAGATTCCTCTGAAGCCCTGGGTAGAAGGCCAGATTCCTGCTTCTGTGCAGTGGTAGTCCTGAAGCTGGTGACAGATCTAGCCGGGCTGGATTCTTGCTTTTGTGCAGTGGACGACTCCTTCAGTGTTCACTTCCCAGGCTTGCAGGGACCGGAGGTGTCTGGACCGCCCCTTGCTGTGCTGGGTTTTGGTTTCATCCTGTTGAACGTGCTGAGCCTTGGACGGAGTGGGCAAGGGGCAGCTGATCTTTGCCTCATGTGTGTGCAGAAGCACCAGTATGCCCGAATCTTGATCTCCGGGTTTCTGTTGGTGGCTGTGGGGTTGCTGGTAACCGTGGTGGGCTTCTGGTTCCCTCTCTGTAGTCCAAAGCTGGAGTACAAGAACTGTAGCTTCTTGCCGATGCAGATCCTGGGCCTAGTGGCGGTGGTGGTGGGGCTTGGTTTACTTATCACAGGGTGCATTAGAAGGAAGCAAAACTTCAATGAAATGGAAGAAAACCAGGCTCTACCTGAGGGGCTCCCCAATCACTCTGAGCCACACCACATCATAGTAGGTAAGAACAATGATCTGGTTTTCTATGGTGAGATATCCATGATGCTGTTAAATAATTAATTAAGGTTTGCAGTATTTCACAAGCGTAGTCGCTTGTGGTAATTTTAAAAAGGTTCAATTAAGAATCTCATTTTGTAACCAGATCAGACTTGCTTTTCATGATGTAAAAGATGGCATGATTCCACAATGAACACCTTTTTTCAGGTCAATAATCTGCCTCTCTTGTGCTGTAGAATACGGTTATTAACAGCAGCAACAGGTAACTTGAAATCTGGGATATTGCGAATTGTCTGACCATAGAATAAATTTCATTATTCATTTTCCTACAGAAGATCCTTTTGCTCTTTTCAGGCGACTCTGTCGTCATATTTCCAACACCACCCCCAGCATATTTTACTGAAGCGCCACCTTTGAGAACTGGAAACCATGGCAACATCTCTATTGGCTATGAAAGCCCACCACCTTACTACAGTACCTTCAATCAAAGGTAGGTGCAAGACCCCTAAAACTGTGTCTTCTGAGTGTGATTGTTGTGTGCACTGCGTTTAGGTCGAGGTTGTATGAGACCCTAGGCTGTGCGAGGCCCTAGGCAGGGATGATTAAGTGCTGGGGGGGGGGGGGTGGGTGGGTCTAGAACATTAAATGAATGCTGCAGTAGCAACCGTGTCTTAGTGAGTATATCGGTGCATCATGTAAGCATATGCACCTACATATACTAACGTTGATGCAGTATATAATATTAATGATATTAAAATGTTAATGAATACTTCTTTCTGTTTGTTTGTTACTTTCTCATTTTATATAATTCACAACTTCAAAGCACTCAGAATTCCAGTCTACTTTAAACATATCGCATATTGACTTTCTGAAATGATCGTGCCCCAGTTGGCCTATTGAAAAATACTGTAATGCCCAACTAAGTGGGTTCTGACAAGTCGGCAGCGAGAATAACCAGGCAGAAATAAATACATTAATAATAACAAAACAATCCCACTTTGACACTCTGTGCAGTGTCACTTTGCCAACCCTCCCTTCAGTTAGTTTTTAGTGTTTTGTGTTACAGTACTTGTATTGAAAAGAATGTACCCCATATCTAATTACACCCATATTTGTAATATTTTGTAAAAAGCAAATTCTGCCTCATCTCTCTCATCCAAGGCTAGACTCATAGCAGCCTGTAATATTATTTAAACATTTTTTTGAAGAAAAATAATTTGTAAACGACTGTACTTATAGGGTATTTTAGATGCGTGTGGATGTAGTTTAATTGTTCTTGCATTCAGAAATATGTAATTGGAGTATGTAACAAAATGAACTGTATGAGAAACAATCATTTTATTTATATAATATAAAATAAATAATATTTGACATATTAAAACAATAGCTTGTGAATTCAGCTTTGTATTGATGGATTAGATTTACATTAGCTGCAACAACTGATTTGGTTTTAACATAAATCTCTGATTTTATATGCATCTAACCAAAGCATGACTATTTTTTAATCCACAAAATGTGTTTATAAACTAGCAAAGCTCATGGTAAAATGAAGAGGCTTGCAAACACGAAACATTATTTTACAATGTATTGTTACCTATTGAGTCTACTATTGCCCACATACCTTTTTGACTTGCTGAACAAAAATGTAATTGATAACTGTGTAAAAGTGCACTGTGGACATATTTGCTATCACTCCCACATGACACAAACCTTCTCTCCTTTGTGTGTGGATGACTGTGGGTGGGTCATGTGAGTAGTCCAGACGCAATGAGAAACTATCATCCATCTATGGTTGCTAAGGAATAAAATAATAAAAAAAAACAATTAAAATAAATAAACATGTCTACTGGTGCCAGAATGTAATGTTGCTAGTGCTATATGAGGTACCCATAGCGCTAGAATCTAGCGCCATACTGCCAAATTTGTACCCCTGAGCGTTCGTAATGAACACATTAAGTGTCGCGGCACTCCGGTTGAGTGCGGAGCCCCCTAGGAGGCCACTTCACTCGCCTCGCCTTAAGACCGGCCCTGCCCACAGGAACACCATGACTGCTTGCCAACATCAACTCTAATAATAGACATTTGACCTCCGTGAATGTAAGGTCTAGATGGGGAGGGAAGGGGGAATTAATTGGCGTTGACATTTCTTCAAAAACCGAAAGCGATGAATCCTTCTTGGCTCTCCGCGTCATGTTTAGACAGTTAAAAAGAATACTTTTCTACCGCAAAACAGCTTTTTAGATAGAGACCAACACAGAACATATTTTACAGTGCTCCCCTGTCTAGAACTGTCATTTGTCTGATTACCCCTCCCCCTTCTCCCCCCTAAAAAAACAATGTCCAAACACCGAAGAGAGATGCTCATGCTCATGCTGACGATGATGATGATGATGATGATGATGATCTTGAATGGATTTTAATTGGTGCTCTCAAGGCTTTTCAGTGTTCTGTCATGTGGTGCTCTGCAGCCCTCTCTGACACATGCATGACAAAGGAAGAGTATGTGGGCTTCTGGACTATGAAATACAGTAGCTTGTATAGTCTCTCTTTTTACAAAAAACAAACAAGGAATTGGTTTCTTAAAGAACAGTTTTCCACTCCCAATAGAAGTGGAGTTTGTTTAAATTGTTTCTTGTAGAACACTGATTCTGTTTCCTGTTGCTCTGTCCAGGGTTGGTACCGGTTTAGGGGAGGAAGAATCTGTCTACACCATTAGAGTGTCCAGGGCTTCTATTGTGGGTTTGCCTTCTCATCATAGCTTCTTACCTGAACTACCACCGCCCTACCAAAAGAGGGAATCTGCATCCCAGGACCAGCAGGCGGTCTGTCCTTGACTACTGAAAGTTGCTTCATTTTCTACATAAACACTTAGATATTTAATATATAGTTATATTTTAATGTAATGTTTTGTGCCGTATGCTTCTAACCAGGGGTGCTGGATGGGTTTGAGAAGGGAGGACTGAAAGACCAGAGCATGGACAACTGTACATGTTAAAAATAATAATGAAAGGGAGTAGGGGATCTGAAATAATGGGAGAGTGTCTGTTTGTTCCTCTTGATTTAAAGCAGTTTCAAATTATCTTGCGACCTTGGAACCTAAATTCTCCTGATTTCAGACTGGATTTAACCCCTGTGGCCATCCTATTAACCCTTGTGTTGAACCCACAACCTGTACCACTACTGATTGGAAGGAAGACATGGCTTCTTATCAAACACTTAAATCAGGCGAGAGAAATTGTATCCAATGTGGTTAAATACTGACAGCAATTTAAACCCAACGATAAATTACCCACATTTACTGTATTTTATTTGTAGTGAATTTTGGTGGTAGTATCAATGTATCCGTTTATCACAGACATAATTTATGAGTAAATTGTATGATTGAATTTATTAGTGCAGTAAGCGGATGTTTACAGCATTTCTTATTCAAGAGATAACAAACACCCGTACAGAAACTGGAGTCGTCCACCTTCTGTGTAAAGTTACTAGAGTTCTGCACAGGTCGTTGACAATTCAAGTTGGGCCAGTAATACATTAATGTGTCAAAGCATACAACAATAACATTATTTTGCAATGAATGCTAGTGTAATGCAGTGCCTAAAGACCAAGGAACAGTCCCTTAAATAAACAAGTTAGTGGGGGCGGGGGGTAGATTTCACCCCACAACACTGAAGTTCTGCCAGATCAGTTACAAGAGCCAGCTTCTGTGCAAAGATAGATGAGACATGTCGGAGAAGATTTAGGATGGAGTAATCCATGTTCAGTCTGTGTCTCTGGGCCATTTGTCCGATAGCATTCACGTTTTTGCAACATAGATCAGTGCATTATCAGTTGCATCATACACTGCAGCAGCAAGAATGGTTAATGGCTCCTTGCTTCCTGTATTACACACAAGTACTGAATTGCTTTTTAGAGGGTTCACATTTAAAAGAAACATCATTTATTTTATTTTATTTTGTTGTGCTTTGATCTATTGGATGGTGACAGCTCAAGAAAGGAACGATATGAAACACATGTTACACCAGTTAAGTCTCCTTAATAGCACTTGACAGTTTAAAGGAATGAAAATATTAGGACTGGTATTGTCTTCTGCAAAGGAAATTCATCTTGATTGCCTCTTCATACTCCTCCAGTACATAATGTAGATATTATAAAGGAGTATTGAAGGGGATCTTGGGGTGGAAACATACAAGCATGCAGATGTATTAAATATTTGAGAGGGCATTCATGCGTCATGGTTATGAAGCTACAGCTCTGGCAGTGCATGTTAGTCTCTTGTGTGTGTTTACCTCGATGGGGAGGTTAATGCAGTCATTGGAATTGTGTTTTTTGAATATCACCAAATGTGTTTTAAGTACAATAAAGGTTTAAACCCATTTTCTAATCACTCCCATATAGGTCATTTGCAGTGAAAAGTAACCCCCCTTTGAGGTTCTCCGATCTGTGTGGAAAGAGCTGCAGGGTGGTGTCAAGGTGTTATTTTAGGTGCTTCTGGGTTGGGATATCATTGGTCTGGTCTCCTGCAGCAGTTAACTTAGCCAGAAAATGCTTCAGTAATGTGCAGAAGCAAGCTTGTTATCCAGAGGGTGGGATACATTCTGCTTGAGTAGAAGAAAGCTTGCCATGGGGACTGTAAAACCCTTCAGTCCCATTTCTCCAGGGGAGATGTGGTCAACATAAACTCTTTCAAGAGGAGGGGTAGGGTTTTCACTGATGCAGAAAATTCCTTGTAAGCTGATAGTTGCAAGATGATTTCTTTTTAATGAGTTGCTGATTGCATTAAAAACAGAAGTGTATTTAGTATACAGTTCAAGGCAGTGTGTGGTTAAATGTCATATTCCATGTGCTTGTATCTCAACTCCGTTTACTGTACAAAAAGGATGGGAAGGAAAACCCCTTCGTTCACTTTTCAGACTAAAATGCTATACCCTGTCCCAGCAGCCTTTGAAAGGTATCAATGCATAACACTGGCTACTGCACACTTAGTTTGGAATTTAAACGTATTAATATGCTAAACTGATTAATTTAGGAAACAAATGTTTTGATTTATTGTGGACTCACTTTGCTTTCTTTTTCTGTAATCAAAATATCTTTGTTTTACTAAAAAAAAAAAAAAATAAAAAAAAAAAAAAGTCAAGTGTGTGGGTTGGGTTTTTTTTTATTATTATTATTTTTAAATAAACTACTGGTGTATAATTTACTTCAGAAGCATACCATTTGTTAGGAGCCTAGATTTTGAGTTGATTGCATTTTGCATTGTTGGTTAATAGTGCAATATGCATCAATTATTACATTGTGCACAAGTTCCATCAAGGCTTCTTGTGGGCCAGCATTCTTCAGTGACAGTCTCTAAGTTGTATACATGCATGGGTGGATCAGAGAGTAGTATTTGATTTTGAAGGTCAGTTTCCAGATAATCAGTGACACTACTCCAGGGTCCCAATCACACTTGTTCTCTTTTGCTTGAAGGTTTTGAATAAAGTAAGCAGCAGGCTCTGGTGTGGTAGGGGTTCCCTGTAGAGGGAATGTTTGGATTGTCATCAGAACTGCTTGGAATTGAAAAATGTTTGTATATCGAGCCAGACCGTTACCTCTGGATAGTACAGGGTTGTAATAGTCAGTATTCCTCTTTGAAGTGCTCCTGTGGAATAAGGAAAAAAAAAAGTTATGTATATTCATCATGTTGAGTGAGATTGACCTTCCACTTTACCTCTCTCCCTTGTATACATAAAGCAGAGAGAAATACTGAGACCGCAGCTGCCAATGAACACACAATTAACCAGAAGGGTGTTTGTCTAACACAGCACATTACACCAGTCTGCGCTCACAAACCATTATGCTCATAGATCTATGAATAAACAGCGGGTGAGTTTTTGGGGTGTATATATTTTTGGGTGTGTACAATCCAACCAGACATTCAGACGTTAGGAGCATCACAAGCTTTAATAGAAACAAACAAGAAAAGGTATAAGTGTGTCCAGTTTGTACATAACATATTTAACCCATGTACCAATGTTAACCCTTTAATGTACAAGGGTCATGTGTCCCACAAATAAAATTGCTTACTTTCTTATTTTTGCAATGAGGTGCAGAAAACAGTGTTTAAAATGTACTGACCGGTTGGATCTGGTCATCTGGCCATTTTGGTTATCCAAAGGGTCAGTTTCCTCCTCGTGATTCTTCAGTCGGTCTCAAATGTATTTTAAGAAGAAACCATTTGAACAACCGCTCAATTCCTTCTGTAGCTTATGGTGTTAAACAGGACCGATATGCTTTTTGCAACATCCTCTTATAAATGTAACCTTCAAAGCTAACTGAACAATATAGTGGGCAGAAAGACTCTTATTAGAGTCCGAATAGTTGAAATGGATTTCTTTTTTATAATGTTAAAATGTCCTTGCAATAAAAGTTATATTAATATTTCAAGCAATGCTTATTATACTGCAGTAAAACAACATTGCAGACTTCAGCAAAGACAAATGAAATGTTATCAAACAACTTTTTTTGGCAGCATTGCAATAATTGCTGCCTGTAACAATTGGCTTCACTAAGTTAAACTATACATAATGTACGCAATTGGTTTTGAAATTTCTCAAAGATTTCAAAGATTTGGTTTAATGTGAAACAAAAAATATGGTGGTTGATCCCATGTTTAACTTTTTCTTAGTAAAGGCATATCGCTGTATAAAAAGAAAATGTTTAACAAGAAATAAGAGATGCTGATAGAAAGCATAACAGGAAAGGAGATGAACATTAGAATTAAAAGCTGTACGACATTAAGAATTTGAAATGGCCAGATTGTGAAAGCAGTAAAAAGCGTACCTGAATTATGTAAATAATATGCCTTTTGGTTAATGTTATAATGTATAACGACTATGCTTAAGCAAAAAATAATAAATTTTTATGCAACTTTTACATACTGCTAAACCTAAGATTGGTCAATAACCTGACAATGCAATTCTGCCTTTGCATTCAGCACTTATAAACCATAGTTATAAAAAGTCAACGTAGACACTTTTTATTGTGATTTGTGAATGCTATTTTTGGTTATCACAGATTGACAAAACATGTGCTGTTATGGCAAGTACAGATTTATAATTGGTTTAGGTCATGGAGAAACTTTAGTGCATTTACATCTCCCTAATATCCAAGCATTTGGGAAACACTGCTTAAGACTGTTATAAACAGCCAATAACATATTTATAAATGTGTTAAAGCATGGTATCAATAACATTGGACAAGTATTAATAGCAGGCTATGACAATGTGTTAAAAGAATAGGTAACTATATGAAACATTAATCATATCACGTGAAGATTTATGCTGGCAATGTTTTCATTATTAATCTGTTATTAAACTGTTATTCATACTTTATAACAGTCAAAACCTTTAATAGCATATTTAACAATGCATGCTTAACTAAAAACCGAAGTGTGACCTGAATGCTTTCGTCAGGTAGGTAATACTGTGGAGCAGTACTGTCCTTTTAACCTGTTTATTATTTGTGATGTGAAATAACCTGTTCTATTTCATGTTCATATATTATAGTTCCTAATAGGGTTAATGCAGCTGTAACTATATATAGTAATATTAAACCTCCAGGCTTGCCTGTGAGGAAGCCCTTCTTCAGTATATGGGGCGCATTGCGTGATTGCTTTACAGAAAGCAGTACTTTTACACACCAGAGAAATGGAAATTTTCCATGCTGGGCTGATTGTTTACCTATTGCAATATGGTTTCACATGGATAGTTACTGTATGTATAACATCTCTGTCATACACTGTAGTGTAAAATTGTATTTGACAAGGTGGATCAGCACTCTAAAGCTTTCCACAGTCCATGTGACTGATTCAAAGAACTAAGTCCGTCCCGGCCCGAAAATAAAAACCAACCTAATTACCACTACCTCTTATTAAGAGCCTGAGTCTCAAGAAGAACTGCAGGAAGACGATGCCAGCCTTTTGTCATTAAGCTATGAGCTCCCAAATATGGTAAAAGCAGGAAACTAGACTTCACGTCAGCACACAGTAAATTCATTATGCACGTTTGTATTAGAAATGGATTGTTTTGTTCCCCCCCACATGCATTATTCATTAATAACGCTGTCTGTTTCTGTGTGTTCTTCTTGTCTGGTTGCTTTCCATGTCTTCTAAACACAGTATGCAGCATTTCTCAAAACCCCAGACATGATGAGGATCTTCACATCATGGTTCCAATGAGAAAGGCTAGCTTGTTTTACCCACAGACTTGGATCTGCTTATGCTTACACTTATATTTTGGCGTCTGCTTCAGTTCCGTAATCATCAACCTTCTTTAATATATCCAGATGTCTACTGCTCTTTTAAAGATGGTTTTAAAAGGAAACTAAAGTAGATACAGAACCCACATTAAATTGGTCTTTACATAGTATACATTTTCCTAGTATTGGAGGTTAAAAATAACATTCCCGAGTTTCATGTTTTGTGAATAGACCAAACTTTAGACCATTTTTGGTATTCATTAACATTTCCAGGTATTATTGTTAATGGAAACAGGACTCGTTTGAAGCATTTTTTACAGAACAGAGTTGCTCAATGCTTGTACTTGCAATCCGTGCCTAGATTCTCGATTCTGTCTTTTGGCCTGGATTAACATCAAACCAGCCTGGTCAGTATTACAAACTCCTCATTTTACTTGATCAGCTATGCAAAGACATGATAGTGGACAACCAATTTGTGGGAGCATCTGTATCCAAGACAAGTCAAACATCCCAGAAACACACAACTGATCAGAAATGCCTGGTGACTGATATGAAATGACAATGGCACAATATCCCAAATACCAAAAACAGATGATGAGCCATCTGTATCTGCCAGCCCACTGCAGTAGGAGCTATGCAGGATGGATTTTCACTTACAATACTGCATGTGTGTCTACGGTTTATCTTGTGTGTTTAGGGGATTGTTGATTTACTGTCTTCCCAGCCTCACCTCTGTGAGTTTATGTAATCCATTGCTTGCTTCCAGTTTGGTGGAACAGGCACTGATATCCTGCCATGACACTAATGCACCACATGTGGCATGCAGATATCCATCACCTGTAACAGGACGAAAAGACTCCCAAGAGATATGATCTCTGGTGCTGTCAGCATGAGAATGAAACAAAGTTCAGATTCAGTCTTCACTGAGCATGTGAAAGATTCAATGGTGCTTCTCCATGCCAGCTGGAGCGCTCCTTGAGACCCTGGATTGACTCATTCCCAGTTCAGCCCTTTTATTCTGGGAGCCCCCAGTGGTTATACTGATTTATAATCAGGATATGATCCTATTTCCAGTTCAGGCAGCATATTCCATTACGGTGGACCTACTGAAGATGAATTGATGGTACACACAAAAAAGACTACAGTGTGGTCACTGTAGTGCAACACATTTGTGCAACACATTTGTGGGAACTTCTGCAACAGTGTTGGGAAGAACTTTCCGAACAATATTTGATTTCCATTGTAGAAAGAATGCCACGAGTGTGTTCGGCTGTTATATCTGCAAAAGGTGACTACTTTGATGAGTCAAAAATTTAGATTAAATTTTGTTAAACAAAACGATTCCATGATTTCTTTTTTATCTCCAATTGTTTATTTGTTCTATGCTTTAATTTCAGAGTACATTGAGACATTAAACTGCGTAAATTTCAATAAAAACTGGAAAAATGGAGGTGTTCTAAAACTTTTGACCGGTAGTGTATATATACACACACACACACACACACACAAACATGTATCGCCTATATAAAATAACTAAATGAAGAGAGTTCAGAATTTTTTGAAATATATATGACAAACGGGCAATTCATTTTTGATTGTGGAGTGATAGACAGTACCTGCAATCATCGCTGTTTGATCTCTGGTAAGGGGGGCAGTGTTCTTCACCAACAAAGGACGGATTATCCAGGGGGAATATTGTGAAGTATTGTGGGGGGCATATCGTGGTTCCTGGTGCCCCGCTCTGTGGGGTATTGCTCTGAGACCTATTTGCAGAAGGCGCTGAAGCTGCGGTCATGACAATGCCATCCTGTGCCGGGGAGCCATGTGGAGGGGGAATGTACTGGACCACAGTGGCTCCATGGAACGTTATGGGTTGATTAATGCCAGTAAAAACAAAGGACTGACCACAGGTCGGCTGCTCCCCCTCTGTCACCCTGTCATCAGCCTGCTTGCATGTCTTGCATGTGAGCATCCTGAACTTGCAGACAGCGATCAAGACAAACGTGACTCCGACAGACAGGAGGATGGGTCCGAGTAGCTGAGTCCATTCGAAGTACGTGCTTCCGTCGTATTTGATCCATCCCATAACCGTAAAGGTTATTCCAACCAAGCCCAAGAAGACCCCAGAAAACAACAAGGTAGCTCCAGCTTTGTCACCATCGGACAATGATGCTAAAGTAGATTCAATAAATGCCACAAAGTTCATTGAGTTTTTTAACTGAATGGATAGAAAACGTAATTTAATTCTGGATCAGTACAGTCTTACTATTTGGTCTTGTAAAACTGTAGTCGGCAATTGCAGCAAAATAATTTGGACTGCATTAACCCATCATCGATTATTTTTTAAAGACATAAATATGTGCTCCATTGCTTGCAAGAACCTTTATCTTCTCAAAATGCCTTTCTTTGTTTAAAAAATGCTACTTGAATGTGGTGCTCATTTCAAAGAGGCTATACTCTGCTAAAGAAAAACGAAAAGAGGAAGTGGCAGTATGGCTTTAAAGTGGTCCCTGAAATTAAGAGGGCCACTAAATTATTTAAATAAATGAAGTGATGTGCTAGTCAACATATACATGTACCTACCACAGAGCTAGATGAGAATCATTTCTTGAAATTACTGTTGGGGGGGTTGGAACTACAGTAGCTAATGAACAATACATCTCTGCAAAACTGACAAATTGGTATGTATGATTTTTGGATTTCAGGTTGACTCGAGAGCTGGCGCTAGGATAAGATTACAGCATCTGGATGTGATGCAGATTTCTGTTTGAATCTGCAGCCAGCCAAGTTTCATTAGACAAAAATAGGGTACTGTATCTTATGAACTGGGCACAACTGTGTGTATACAGATATAAAATGGTTTTAATAAAAATGCATTTTTGAAAAACAGAAAACAATTAAGTTAACCATTCGGAGACTAGAGTTAAGAGTAAATACAGCTTCCAATTTTGATTGGGTACCAGAAATACCTTCTATAGTAATGTATTATTTTGAGAGAACTAAAATAATTATAGTTATACAAGGGATGATATCCCTGAGCTGAAATGAATTTTTGGACGCAGAAAATAATGCATTTTCATCCATGACAGTTCCCTTAACAATATACAAAAAATTTTACCATGATTCGTTTCTTCTGATAACTTATTGGGTCTCATGTCAGATCCATTTTGTTATTAAAGGTGTTATAACCTGTTGACAATGGACAGAAGTTTATTACAATACATCCTTGAGCACAAGGTTTCTTAGTTATATTCCCCAGTTTATAGCACTGTATTATTGTAGCACTTTAATGATGTTTATAAAGCACATAATAACACATTTTAGATGAGGAATGACTTATTGTTAACAAATGTTAAAACTAAAATGTTACCCCATAGTTTGAGGAGCAGTTTTCCATGGTTTCACAGACCCATAGCAAACCTTGGACTATTTTACCTAAAATAACATTAGGTAGTGCAAGATTAGTGCTACTCTGTGAAACCAGCCCTCCAAGTTTTTTGGGCAGGTATTGGGTTTTCAGAAAATCTACTACCAATAATATTTCTTTTTGATGTTGTTTTAACTTTTTTGCCTGCAGTTGTTTTTGTGTTTGTGAATTGTTACTGACTTGCCTGGTAACTCTGGAGATAAACTTGTCAGTTGCTACAGGATTTAACGGCTGGCTAGTCTCTGGAACTAAGGAAGAACAAACTCCTGTAAAGTGGAGTTCAATTCACCAGGCCATCCTCGTGTTTTGATTAATGTATTACCTAAAATGCAAGTGTTATGTTAAACATTTACAGCGCAACAAGGTTATTTATGCAGCTTGATGTAAGTATGTCGCTCACACAAGAGTTTAAAGAAGGTAGTCAGCAGATGTGTCCGGCAGATGGATCAGTCACGCAATGACACTAATCGTACTATTACTAACATCAACACCAGTAACGGTAATAACAATACAGAAGATGTATCCGTAAATGTCTTCTCCGTGACTCCTTACCTGCCCAGCAGCTCTGATATTGAAGTGTCCGATGGTGACAAAGCTGGAGCTACCTTGTTGTTTTCTGGGGTCTTCTTGGGCTTGGTTGGAATAACCTTTACGGTTATGGGATGGATCAAATACGACGGAAGCACGTACTTCGAATGGACTCAGCTACTCGGACCCATCCTCCTGTCTGTCGGAGTCACGTTTGTCTTGATCGCTGTCTGCAAGTTCAGGATGCTCACATGCAAGACATGCAAGCAGGCTGATGACAGGGTGACAGAGGGGGAGCAGCCGCCCTGTGGTCAGTCCTTTGTTTTTACTGGCATTAATCAACCCATAACGTTCCATGGAGCCACTGTGGTCCAGTACATTCCCCCTCCACATGGCTCCCCGGCACAGGATGGCATTGTCATGACCGCGGCTTCAGCGCCTTCTGCAAATAGGTCTCAGAGCAATACCCCACAGAGCGGGGCACCAGGAACCACGATATGCCCCCCACAATACTTCACAATATTCCCCCTGGATAATCCGTCCTTTGTTGGTGAAGAACACTGCCCCCCTTACCAGAGATCAAACAGCGATGATTGCAGGTACTGTCTATCACTCCACAATCAAAAATGAATTGCCCGTTTGTCATATATATTTCAAAAAATTCTGAACTCTCTTTATTTAGTTATTTTATATAGGCAATACATGTTTGTGTGTGTGTGTGTGTGTATATATATATACACTACCGGTCAAAAGTTTTAGAACACCTCCATTTTTCCAGTTTTTATTGAAATTTACGCAGTTTAATGTCTCAATGTACTCTGAAATTAAAGCATAGAACAAATAAACAATTGGAGATAAAAAAGAAATCATGGAATTGTTTTGTTTAACAAAATTTAATCTAAATTTTTGACTCATCAAAGTAGTCACCTTTTGCAGATATAACAGCCGAACACACTCGTGGCATTCTTTCTACAATGGAAATCAAATATTGTTCGGAAAGTTCTTCCCAACACTGTTGCAGAAGTTCCCACAAATGTGTTGCACTTGTAGGTTGCTTTGCTTTCACCCTTCTGTCCAGTTCATCTCAAACCAGCTCGATGGGGTTTAAGTCTGGAGACTGTGCTGGCCATTCCATGATTTGAAGCCTACCGTCTTGTTCTTTTCTTCTAAGGTAGTTCTGACATAGCCTGGAGGTATGTTTTGGGTCATTATCTTGCTGTAGGATGAACCCCTGACCAACTAGGTGTATACCAGAGGGTATTGCATGGTGCTGCAAAATGCTGTGGTAGCAGTTTTGGTTCAGGGTGCCACTCACTCTGTGCAAGTCGCCAACTCTGGATCCAGCAAAAGAGCCCCAGACCATTACGCTTCCTCCTCCATGTTTGACAGTTGGTGTCACACACCGAGGAACCATCCTTTCGCCTACTCGACGGCGTACAAAAACCCTGCGTGATGAACCGAAGAGTTCAAATTTTGATTCATCGGTCCATAAGACCTTCTTCCAGTCTTCAGTAGTCCACTGGCGGTGCTTCATGGCCCAGGCAAGCCTCTTTTTCTTATTTTGCCATCTTAGCAATGGCTTTCTTACTGCCACTCGACCTGTCAAACCTGCAGCTCGAAGTCTTCTCTTCACAGTTGAAAATGAGACTTGCTTACTTCGACCAGTGTTAAGCTGTGCTTGAAGCTGTTGTCCTGTGAGCCACCTATCACACAAGCTGTTGACTCTCAGAAACTTGTCTTCTGATTCTGTTGTGGCTTTGGGTCTGCCAGACCTCTTCCTGTCAGAGTTTCCTCCAGTTTCCAAGTGCCTTTTGATGGTGTAGGAAACTGTACTCACTGACACCTTGGCTTTCTTTGCAATTTCTCTAAAGGAAAGACCTACACTTTTAAGGGTTATAATGGTCTGTCTGTCTTCCTTTGTTAATTGCCTTTTTCTCGCCATTATGAGAGCAATATACTACTTCCTGCAGTACAATACTGTCCAAATAATGCTTAAGAAGGTGTAGTAACACAGTCTGTTCCAACACTGCTTTTATACAGACAGAGGGTTTGTAAGTAATCAACAAAAGTTGGGACACCTGTAGGAATTGTTAGCATCAACTTTCAAGGCTTAATTTACTTCCATTGCTGCAGAACAGCTGTAAGTTGTTAACCCATTACTTTTTCCCTGAAAAAGGCCTTTTTGTATAACTCTGAAATGTACATTATTTTTCAGTTTTTGGTAACCTAAACCTTTTTTTTTAACCTCTGGCAGTTTACCGCTTACCTTTGTACCATTTCAGGTTATTCACTGGACTTGAATTGCTTAAATTTCAATAAAAACTGGAAAAATTGGGGTTTTCTAAAACTTTTGACGGGTAGTGTGTGTGTGTATATATATATATATATATATATATATATATATATATATATATATATATATATATATATATATATAATAGTTGTAGTCAAAAGTTTAAATACCCCAGTGGAAATTTATAATTTCTAGAAATTTCTCAAACAAAAAAATTTAGGAAAAATGTTTTGCTTTTGTGGATGAGGAAAAAGTTACAAGAAATAGATGTCTACACTTCCTTTTTTTACTCCACAAATGCTCATTTAAAAGTATTCATACCCTTTGATGCTATGATAGCATTGTTTACAAGGTGCTTGGAATTTGAATATGATAATGCAGAACCTAATTCTAGAAAGGTCTAGAAAATGTTGGATTGTAAGTGAACATTTTTAGAGGATATAAAAGGGTTAAGCAAAGGATGATTGCTGTCATTACCAATAAGTCAATATGGGAAAAAGTAAAGAGCTATTTATTGTCATAAAGCTGGAGAAAGATACAAGAAGATTTCCAAGCATTTGAGTATCCCAATTTCAACTATTGTTTCTATTATCAAGAAGTACAAGATGGTACTGTCACAACACTCCCTTGGTATGGAAGAAAGAAGGTTCTTTCACCAAGAACAAGTAGAAAAATTGTGAGGAAGATTAATTACAATCTGAGATTGACTGCCAAAGATATTCAAAGTGAATCAACTGCAAGTGGGAGGTTTCCATTTCAACCATAGGTTGAGTATTGCATGGTGAAGGTATCAATGGTCACAGGCCAAGGATCAAGCCAGTCTTAGGAAAACATCACAAGGTCAAAGGTTTTGTGGAGTGATGAAACAAAAATTGAGCTATTTGGTCACACTGACAGTCGTTACATTTGGAGAAAGTCTGGTGAGGCGTACAAAGAGAAGAACACCATACCTACTGTCAAGCATGGAGGTGGTAATATCATTCTATGGGGCTGTTTTTCCTCTAACTGCATAGGAAATTTAGTTCCAATACATGGTAAAATGGATTCCAATCATCTGAAACCCTCCGCCACAAAACTTTAAAGCACAACTGGACGTTCCAACACAACGACGATCCAAAGCACACATCAAAATCTACATCAGAATGGTTAAAGAATAATAAAATCAAGGTTCTAGAATTGCCTAGTGAAAGTCCCAATCGAAATCCGATTGAGAATCTTTGGTATGAGTTGAAGAAGGCTATGCACAAGAAAAGTCCTCAGAATTTGAATGAACTGGAACAATTTTGCGTTGTAGAATGGTCAAAATCTCTAAAGAATCATGCCAAAAGCTAATTGACAAATATCCTAATCGTTTAAAAGTGGTTATTATTTTAAAGGTGCCTCAACTAGCTGCTATTTTCATTTTCCTTGTCAAGGTATGAATACTTTTTAAATAAGCATTTGTTGAGTTTTGCAAAAAAACTAAAAAGCTGAAATAAATTATTATAGATTCTATTTCTTTTTATTTTTTCCCCTCATTTTTCCTATAATTTGTTTACGAGAAATTTCTAGAAAATTGGGGTATGTACACTTTTGACTACAACTATACATATATATATATATATATATATATATATATATATATATATATATATATATATATATATATATATATAGGTGTGTGTGTGTGTGTGTGTATATATATATATATATATAGAGAGAGAGAGAGAGAGAGAGAGAGAGAGAGAGAGAGAGAGAGAGAGAGAGAGAGAGAGAGAGAGATACACACACACAAATTAGATAACTAGACTACTGGATACGACCAGTGAAAAGTTGTTGTTCCCGCTAAACTTACTAAATAATAATAATAACTTGACAATATTATTGTACAGACACATGAATTATGTTAAGTTTTCCATTTGTTGTTTACTGTTAGATTTACGTCATATTAAAAAGTGGCATCTAAAGCAAACATCACAGACCATTTCACGATTGCATATTCAGTTATTAGCGCCTTTCAAATGTAATAGCGAAAAAAGTCGGACCCGCTGCCAATATTTTATGCCTCCCCAAATTTGGTGGGCCACCGGCCTCTACTGGTCGTGGCCACGAGACACTAAGTCGTACGCACGAGCTATTATCTCTTAGCCACGAGATGCATATTTTTCTCTCGTCCTCTCCTGTGGTCCGTATTTTGTAGGTTAGTGTTTTGTTCATATTTCATTTTATCTTATAAATCGACTCAATGGAGACCAATTTAAGAACCTACTTTTCATGTCTTTAAAATATGTATATTATTATATGCAAATTAAATTCTTCTTATGTTGTTCTCAGTTTCTGTCAGTGGTTTATTTAGCGCCATTGTTTTAACAATCTTGTGGGATTCATGGCTGAACAGCAGCCTTTCTCATAATGCTGTTAAATCCTTTACAGGGCTGATGAGACTCAAGAGGAGCCGGATGAGAGAATCGCAGGAGACCAGCCACATGAAAACCTCGCGCCTCCACCTTATGAAGAAATATTCTCCCTTTCCTTGTTATCTGACAGTACCACATAGTTAAAGATAATATTTCTGCGGGCAATGTTGTGATGTAGTTTTGTATTTCACTTTAAGAATTATTTTTAAACAATAAGTCTACTTATTTTGCAATATTGACGTTGTACTGTACCTGGCTGCCTTTAGGTCCGTTGTGTAATCTCAATGAAGATTGACAGCCCCACGTCATGGGGTTAATTATGTCGCCAGACCTTAATGTCTTAAAGTACCACAGTCATAATGATAGTAATATTATGTCATAATACAATAAATAAACGTCACAAATAATAGAATGCAAAAGCCATTATTATAAATCTTAAAGGGAACGAAATGCTTTTTTGAAACTTATTAAACTGACCCTGGAGTGCAAATCATGAACGTATTCCAAATGACAAAAACAAATAAGAAGTTACATATAAAACCACACAAGTTAACAAGTAACGTAGCATGTGGTCCCAATTAGATGGTGCGCTATTCTCTAAAAGGCACGGAGCTGAACTTTACTCTCCGTTGTCTTTATATAGCAGTGACGAATAAAGTCAAGTTTATGGAGCTTTTCGACTTTGTCTTGTGATTTTAAATGTCTGTCATGTCATTTTCGTTTAACACATAAGAACGAGTTTCATTGCTGTCTTTCGATTGCCCATATTTTCTAACGGCTGCGTTTCAACAAATCCCGACTGGCATTAATCTAATGTTACCCTGGGTAGCGGTCCACGATTAATGCTAATCCTGGTCTGTGAAAATAGCATTACATGGTTTCACAGACCAGGATGTACATTCTAACAGAATAGCAACCTTTTTAAAGGCTTATACAATTAAGTTGACATAATGATCTGAAATATTTTTGTTATAATTATTCTGAACCTTTTTTTGGTTTGGACATATTTTGTTAAAGATGCTTTAACAATTAACAGAATTACAGGATGTAGTATCTTGGTGTAGACATTGTGTGGAGCAGGAACTCCTTACTTTATTGCGAGATCGTAAGATCAAATACGGTAGGTCTTTCTACCAGTTATCACTTGCTATTGCCATCCTGTTCCTGTTCCTATATTCCAGTCGAATCGTAATTGGTGTCATGTTTTTTTTTTAATACGACACAGGTAGGCGAGCAAATCCTACCCGCATTGTACATGTGGTATGTGTGAAAATACATGAACACCACAAGCAAAACGTGATTTACACGTTTGGAACTGCATACCACAGCATTGTGTTACATAGACTAATAGAGTTATATAATAAGTCTAATTTAATATTTAAATAAGTATTACACGTTAACCTGTGACACAATAAAACAATTTGTTTTCCCTGTTTTTGGGTGTGGCATTTGAGTAACAATAGAGCCACTGGAATAGGATGGAATAGATTATAGTGTAAAACCAAATGCCTAAAAATTAAACATACATCTTATTCCAGATTTTAACATTACAAAGCATGCAAATGTATTTAATTTCGGTTTAATTCTTTATCAAATTAATTTAATGATGACAAAATGCATTCCTTTTTTATATTGGTCTTTTTCACGCAGTATCCTCCGTCGGTTGGTGCAGTTGTAACACGTGTTGCAATTGACCCTATACAACATTAGCTAAACTATATTTGGGCACATGAAGCTTGCACTGAAGGAAACTATAACTATATATATATATATATATATATATATATAGTGACTCAGAGTGACATATTCTTGCTTGAAAAGACCTATCATTTTATGGATGTTAAAAAGTTTAGAAAATAGACACAAAAAAATAATTGCCTTATGTGAGCATTTTTATTTTTCAATGAAGATGTTCAGTTTTTGAGTTAAATAAAAACAACCATATTTGTTTCATGTGAAGATTGATCTTATTCAATAAAAAATGTTTAATTCTTGACTTAAATGAAATGCGTTGTGTTATTGAATTATTCTTCACAGAGTGTTACATCTGACCCTACCCCCGTTACAGCTGACCCCGGCCACGAGGTCAAACCCCCTTGTCGTATTTTTATCTGCTCTTAAAACAGGATAGCTATGGGGATTGGTAGAGGACAGATGCAAGTTGTTTGCATCAAAGTCTGATCAAACTAGCTCAATCGTCTGTTCGTAATGGAGAGAAAGGTAGAAAATGTTGCATCTGTACCCGCTCTACCCTACTATTTTCAATTCTTGGTATGTCGTATTTTTTAAATGGTTGGTCAGTGGTTCTTTATTGAGCGCCAATTCGTAGTAAATGTAACTATTGCTTTGTCTTGCAGAGGAACCTAACCGTAGGTGTAATGTTAAATTAGTATAATATCATTATAGTGCCCCTGTACCAATCCACACGTGTCACCAAAAACTATAGAAATACTAAAACGTGTTCAAATCAGTTGCACAGGATTGTTAAAAAAAAAAAAGCAAGAATCGTGACACTTCATGCAAGCAAAATGCTACACTTGAACTGAACAAGTGCCCCCCGCCCCCCCACCAAAAAAAAGAAAAAGAATATTAGCGCTTTGCACTGTTGTGTATATAGGGACCATTTGTGGTGCATATTTTCTCACTATTTACACACACCAGTGGTAAACAGACACGGTCAATTCCTTCCACCTTTGTTACCTCCCGTTTATTTAAGGTCATGTGGTTTTGTAATGGGTTGATCATATTGTATGGCCCACCTGGAATCTAGGGAGATCAAGCAAAACACAAACAGACCAAAAGCCTGTATGAACGTGTCACATGAGCTCGTATAACCATTGTTAGCAGAGTGTACAACTGAACGCATATGTCTGGAAGACCACATGGGGGCAGAAAGGCTGAATATAATCAGTGAGCCGGACTTTGCTTTACCAGCGTAAGCCTAACTAAAAGGGTGGCTTATGTTAAACTATAAAACAAATTGTTTTATCCTCTGTGGAGAAATTCCAAGTTTCAACTTAAAAGGAAAGCACACAGTTTGCATGAAATGTCTGAATATTAGGGACAACACGAACTCTTGATACATGTTGTGTTCTCCCCTTGAACATACTCATTTCAGAATATTTGTACAGTGTTATTACGTTTTCAATTTAACAACTCGTACCAAACGCCATTGTTATTTTAAGAAAAAAAATGATATCACAGTGGTCATAATGTTATTTCATGATGTAAAGTTACTATTTTTTTATTTTAAATGTTGAAGAATATTTTGGGGCAAATGATAAAATAAATGTCACATACGAACCAGTAATTTCTTGGGGAAAACAGTTCTATCTATCTATCTATCTATCTATCTATCTATCTATCTATCTATCTATCTATCTATCTATCTATCTATCACTCATGTCGTGGTTAAATAAAATACAGTAGGCCTATTTTGAATGTATTCATTTCCTTCCTTCCTTGGAAAACCCATATTGTAATTATCCCAGACACTTCGCCAAGAATATCTATTGCACGTCTCCAGTTATGCATAGCCTGTAGAAATAGGGTTGAAAGCATTCATTCGACCCTCCGTCCGACACAATATATAACATACATACGAATAATATCGATACAGGTCGGTTACTCATTTCATTTCGCGAAACAGAGAAAACATTTAAAGCGCTACTTCAAATGTCCTGCGTGTTAATTTCTTAGTGATGTGAAAGATGTGTCTGTAAGATAAATGCGAGGTTTCGGAACCCTGGTGGTAACATGTGAACACACACAATCACCTGAAAAACGGTTCTTAACGTTGGAGTCCAACGGACTAATATTGTTATTTATAAAGCATAAATAATAGCAGTAGCTTAATGACTCATCCAATGATATAATCACCGCTCAGCAATGAATATTTATATAAATAAATAAATAAATACATACAAACTATTTTGTGCTTTGAATAGCAGGCTATATCTGGTAGCCTAATAAGTGGTAAAAAGTGGTTTACTTATCAGCTGGGTTTTGTTTGATGTTTTCACAGACACAGAGTAAGATAGGTGTCGTCAAATAAACCCACATATATATTTTGTTTTTACTTGCAGTTTATTGTAAATTTTTGTAACATAGAAAATACTTGCAAATTACCCATAGCTAAAGACAAGTGACCCACACCACACTCTAAAAATAAAACCAACGCGGAATGTGTTTTCATAATTAAAATACACTGTGCGAAATCTCTGACTAACGTTCTTACCGGTATTCACAATGCATTTACCGAGTAGTTTGCAGCTATGCATAAAGAACTAACAAGTAACAACATAAGGTGTATAGGAGCTCCTTCATCAACAAATAATTAATTAATTAATTAATCAATCACATTTATTTGAAGCAATGTTTTGTGTATTTATTTATTGATTTATGTGTTTATTTATTTATGCATGTACTTTTTTTATTTTTATGTAAATTCGCACCTTGTAAATGTAGCCTATTTTGTGTTTTATTGTCATTGTGTTGTTCTACCTGTAACACACATGGTGGTGGTGATTTTTTTTTTCATATTCAATAATTATAACTTACATTTGTGTGTGTTTTGTTTTAGAGTCTTAGACGATAAGCACGCACAATTAAGTTTCACTTTTCAGTAACTTCAAACACAGCTTTTATAAGAGGGTCGGACAGGTTGGAAAACATTTCAGGTCAGTAACCCGCTATTTCCTTGACATTGCTTCGTTGAAACGATTGAATTGAGCGGGGTCACGTCATTCATTTTTAAATAATACCACTTAACGAATGCAAATGGACTAGCTCGGTAGTGTATGCTCGTTGTTTTTCTTCATAGGTTACTAAACCCCCTAATTGCGTAACAAACATTCTTAGACGTCAAATATTAGCTACAATCTGTACGGCGTGACAATATTTAAAGCACACGAAGGGTACGTACCAGGTGTTAGAATATGCTGCTGAGAGAATTGTATTCATTCAGCTTGGAGTCCTTTCGTTATCAAGTGTCTTCAAGAGCATCTAAGAACATTTACCTGAATACCACATATACACTGGACAATCATGCTAGTTTAATATAAACCGTAAACACCGATTACCTAGTATAGAATTGATACCTGTGAATAATTTTAGGAGAACGGGAAGCAGTCTCGAGCCAGTTGTGATTGAGACAAATCTTACATCATCACACTTTATGTGCGTCTGGCAGCGATAGTGCAGCGGAACAAGACTGTTTTGAATTAGTGACCCCATAAATTATATTTAAAGCATCAAAATGAGGTATTGTCGGCTCCAGCATTACATATGGGTACAGTCCATTTACAGCCAACAACATAAACATGGTACAGATGCAAAATAAGTTTGGTTAAAATAAACATGACTCATCCGGTTGGTTTAATAATCTAATAACAGTATGTTCTTTACAATTGAAAAACTTAATTAAACCATACAGTAAGTTATCTAATTACCACAGAATGACGAGGTTATTGGAAACACAGCATACATTTCACATATAGAAATCCATATATTCTTGTAATTTAGTAAAATAAATAAATACATAAATAAATAGACTCAAAATGTGTTAAAATGATCACAGTAGTGTTTGTTTCAGACAAGACTATTTGAGCAATACAGTTTGAGTTAACAAAAATAGTATTCATTTAATAATATCAAATAGCGTGTTCTCCTTTGTCCTATATATATATATAAAAATATTAAGCAAGTGCAAATACAAAGGCAGAATACATTTTCGGGAATTAATAAATCAATTTTAACGGTAGCGTATAAAACAAAGCTAGTAACTACTTTTAATAAATGAACTGTTCCTATATGTATGCGAAGCGACTTGCTAAATTGGAGTTAGTGACATTAAGGACTTCTTTGCAAGAACATGGATTCATAGTCTCATGAGAACGTGGTAAATGATAGGCTAATAAGACGTTTACTATAAGGCATGATGATGGTGCATGGCAGCTTAATGATTCACTGGTATCAATGAATACCTTGAAACGAAATTTGCCTGTATTTGTCTGAAATGGAAAAAAAAATACTTGTATTACAGCTGCGGGATTAATCAAACGAGATAATCTCCAATCAAGGCGGTAATATAAAATTGAATGCCAGAAAGGTAGTTTCAGATTTTCAGACGAGTCACTTTTTTGTATTGAATCGGTTGAGAGAGGTCTGGTTTATTGGAAACAATGTCAGTGTTGTGGTGTTACTTCTTTCTGTAGTCTGTTGATTCAATTGAGGGGTGTTTGACTAATTAAGTACCACATTTCACGATCTGAATCCGCATACGACGTCGCTCTTTTTTTAGTTTGGCTATTTATATGGATTTCAATGACAGTGTTTTTATCACAATCAAACGTACCACAAATGTGATGTGAACTGCTGTCTAGATTAAGTAGTCTAATGAACCAGAGGTCAAATAGCCGTCTCTATAGAGGTATTAGAGCTAAGATACAGGATTTGCATAAACCTGATGGAAACAGTTTTTTATACGTGCGAATCTAGGTTATTATTATTATTATTATTATTATTATTATTATTATTATTATTATTATTATTTGTTTATTTAGCAGACGCCTTTATCCAAGGCGACTTACAGAGACTAGGGTGTGTGAACTATGCATCAGCTGCAGAGTCACTTACAATTACGTCTCACCCGAAAGACGGAGAACAAGGAGGTTAAGTGACTTGCTCAGGGTCACACAATGAGTCAGTGGCTGAGGTGGGATTTGAACCGGAACCTCCTGGTTACAAGCCCTTTTCTTTAAACACTGAACCATACAGCCTCCTAGGTTTGGGTCAAATGCATGGACAGGTCGATATGTCGAGAACACTCGGGATACATTTTATTCCGTAGTTTATTCACACTTACAGATTGATGTAATGGAAACATGGCCAGTGATGCATATGCTTATATTTATACAAGGGAGAGCTAATCCTGTTTTGAAGCCAATAGTTTAGAAAATATGAATATAAAAAAGTAGGACATATTAAATCAAATCTGGTTCCACTAAGAAACTGCAGTCGACAAGTGTGAATTCCGATTTAGCAGAGGGTTAGAAAGCAGTTTTAAATACTCTTATATAATTGGTGCCCGTGTCTTTGTTTTTTAACCACAGGACAATATGATTTTCATTAATTTTATTGCTCTATGAAATGCGGGTGGCCTGCAAGCTCATTATTTTATCGTTGTGGCGTTTGCGCACTCTTTCTCAATGCTTTTAAATCCTTAAACAACTCAACGAAAGAGCTATGGACAATTTCGTGATGTGATTAACCAGAATTCTCACGAGAATTTTGAAATGTAGTCTTACTGAGGAGGTCCTTGCTAAAATCTGTTTAAATGCAAGTTTCCTGAATGTTGTGTAAAAAATAAAAATAAAATAAAAAAACTATTTATTTTTCTGAAATAGTGAGTGTGTGGTCTGCTCGTTTGTAGCATAAGTCCCTTAAAATAAAATGGTCATATTACATTTAAATCAATTTTGATTAAATAGGTTAGGCTCTCTAGCAGCCTTGTAACAATTGTAATACTGATACGTTTCTACACCTTGGTTTATCTGCCTTCAGTGATTTTAAAACTACATTAAACATTCAAACACAATCACTTAATTCTGCATCATCCTTGTCCGATCTACACTCGAACAAATGAAATGGATGGCAGATGTTAACCAAACTTTCGGAGATACCAGATGAGTACAAGAAAAAAAAAAGCGTGTTGGGTTTTTGTTTTGTTATCAGTGTAGCTGTAGAAGATGATTCAGCAGTTATTGTTGCAGCGTTCATGTTGAGGTGATAGTGTAAAACCACTGGATCTCAATACTCACTTGCAAGGGCATTTCAGTTGAACGCTCGAGGGGAGTGGCGTGTATCTCGGCGCATACATTTTTCATTAGCTATTGTTTTTTTTATGATGGTATTCAATTCTTAGTCGATGTCTGTTCAAAAAAGAGTTTGCTCATACGATTAAAGCGCTGTTGCATTGCTTTTAATCGTATTTGCTTACGATTGTAAGTCGCCCTGGATAAGGGCGTCTGCTAAGAAATAAATAATAATAATAATAATAATAATAATAATAATATATTTTATTGCTCATTCCTGCCAGCGGAATTAAAGCAGCAGTACTGTGAGACACATCTAGCACAGGTAAGGGGTCGTTTAAACAATGAATCGCTGCAGCACTAGAGGCCACTTCATTAACTAATGAAATAAGGCATATTACGAAGCATAGTTAGGCAGGAGAGTTAAACCTTGTGATTTGTCAGGTGGACGAATGTGCCACCTTTAAGCCAAGAGAAGTTGGCTGTAATATGGTTGGCCGTAAACTGCATAGACTTATCAGAGTTTGAATGAGGCTGAAAAGTGGGTGCTGATTTAATCAGGCAATCTACATCCCAGACTCTTAGATAAAAAGGTATCTTGTGCGTTGATAGAAAACCATGGCTCCTTTTGTCTTTCTCTGGAACTCTTGCTCTGTTTGGAGCCGTTCTTGGAATGGGTTAACACTGAAACCAAAAGGGTTTCATAATGCAGTGCTTTATATTTAGCACCCCTAATAGGGTTCTGTTGGATCAGATGGTTCTATTTAGAACTCGTTGTACAGAACATACAGCCTTGTGGTCAGCATATAAGAAGGTTCTATAGAATCTAAACACAATCAATAATGCAGAGCAAGGCTCAAGAAACCACATGGTCATACAGAACTATACTCTTTCATTAAGGTTATGGAACACATAGACAACTTGAAATAAGAACATTTTACGTTTTTTTCAAGAACGTTTGGACCGTGTTTGTGTCCTTTGCACACGGGAAATGGCTTTATTTGCATTAGGTTGCTACAGACGTTTGAAGAAAAAAAATAAGTGGCCCGACTGTTATCTGGTGCTCCATACCATACAGAAATGCTCCAAGAAATTAAAGGCTGCAGTGTCAGGTGGCCAGAAAGCAGCTTCTGATTGGTCTATGTGCTCTGGCGAGTGACAGACGAAGAAGAGGATCATGGCATCAGTTAGTGAACAAAAGTATTCTCAACCACAGCTGTGTGTGTACATTGAACAGTCTTTGTTCACACAGAGATGTAAAACAAAACAATGTTCAACATGATTTTAATTACAATGTACACATACAAATACTGCATCCATACGCACGCGCACACACACGACAAAACTCCACAAACGTTGAAATTCGACTAAATATTTTAGCAATTTTTTTTTAAGGCATTTCGTTCTTAAAAGGTGTTTTACAACGTCTTTTTTTCAGGAGTTAGGCTACTATCTTTATGGGGACATTTTCTCATATTTTGTCCCACATTGACATTAATACCTTTGTAAAAATAAATAACTAAATAAATAAATAAACATTTGTAAAAACCCATACCATGCCCTAGCGTGCCAGTTCCGTGCCGAGCCAGCATCCTTTCGTACCTGATACTGGCACGGCCCTGCAGCTGCCCAGAGCCCAGGGCCGTGTTAAGCCAATGGGCTACATGGGCTGAAGCCCAGGGCCCCGCCTCCTAGGGTGGCCCCCGCCGTCCCTGTAAAGCAGTGGTCCTCAAAGTGGTGCCCGCTGGCAAATTCAGTGCTGCTCGCTTATGCTGTGCTTGTACGTACTCGACATATATATTTTTTTCCTGAAGGACCTCTGCGATACGATCATCCAACGGAATATCTGCATTTTCTCTGCGGTAGCCCAGTCATAAATTAGCTGGATGGGACATTAGCTGTGTCTGTTTCAGTTGCAGGTACTGATAGTAAGTTTAACCAATAGGAGAGTCAAATATCTGCCAAGTTTACGCAGTTGTCCAATCATAATTAAGCAGAGGCCGTTCACGGTATTCTGCATGAAAATTGAAGGCGAGTGAGTAGCCAATGGGAAAGTGAAAGATCCGACAGCTGTCCAATCATTCGTGAGCAGAGGCGGGCTGTTAATATGCCGGGTAAGCACTGAATTTCGCCGACTGTTATTGAGAAAAATAATACATTTCAGTATTTAGAATTTAATTTTCTCTATATATATTTTTTAATTTCACCAGACAAGGGAAACACCGTAGTAGATTTAGTTACAAATCCACTTTCTCTGAATAATTGCACTGGGAGATGAGCGATCTTTAAAACAGAGTAGTGTTGACAGATTTGACAAATTGACACAAAGCGAGACGCTATCTAGTATCCTCTTATTTTAGTTTATTCATGGTTATCTATGTAAACATGTTATTTAAAAATATTTGCATTGCGTATTTTATATGAATTATTTAAAAAATAAGCGCAGCACGCACAATTACTGCCTGAGACTTGGCCTTATCACAGTAAACAAAGAATAGCTCCCACTAAAACTCTCTATATATAACGTTATACTATAAGAACCTATGCAATAGTCAGCGTGCCCGCAAACAGCCAAGTAAGATCAATTTATGCCCGTGCCCAAATTACTTTGAGGACCACTGCTGTAAAGTCAAACTGATAACGGTTGGCAAATAAAAAAGCACGTACTAAACTAAACAATTTGCCTATTTTTTTAAAACATTTTTGTGTCCTTTTGGCATGCCGTAGTTATTTGACGAAATAAAAAAAATCTTATGCTAACTCAAATAAGAAAAGCTGAGTAGCGGTGCGAAAAAAAAGAAAAATCACTAAACTCAAACTAGCTAAATCCGGCATGTTGGGGTCCGATAACTGAGGAGGTGAGGTCGCACTAGGTGAGCAAGTGTCCCCTTATTTGCCAGTAAGACAGTAATTTTTCTGCCTCAGAGAGAATTTAATGAATTACTGAATTTAATGACTCAATCATTTAACTCTCATGTTCACTGAACATGACCTGCTTCGCCAACTGGACTTCACGGACATTAGTAAGGAATTCTTTTTTAAGTATTAAGGCAAGAAAGCATAAGATCTAGCAATGGTAAGTCAAATGTGTCTTTATACTTTGCAATGTTAAGGAGGCTTGAGAGTAGCGCCGATTACACTATGTTTTTGTCTAATGTCAGCGTTGATTTAATTCGAAACGATGCGGTCGGTAATGAGAGCTAGTGGTACCGACTACCATACTATTTTGCATGCCATAGCTACTGTGATGTGAGTGGTAATGCTGTCCACTGCCTATTCGAATGACATTATTGTGTTGGTATTGTATGAGTTTGTGCTTGGGGGGGGGGGGGGTGTTCTCCAAGGGGGCCCCTGAAATGTCAGTAGCCCTGGGCCCCCAAATACCTTAATACGGGCCTGCCAGAGCCGGGTGGTGTGCGAGAAATAATGTAGCCTAGGTAAACAAACAAAGAACTCCGTGGGAGTATTTTAAAATTAAAATGTTGAGAATATAACATCCAAAAGCAACTGAATACTGCCGTTAGGAACATAAAAGTGTCACACTATCTCACGAGCCTACCGGAATAGAAATGTTTCCTGGTACTATGAAAAAAAAATTAAAAATAAAATTAAAAAAAGCATTTCGGCCATTCACAAGGCTTATATTGAAATGGAAGACAGATAGAGGGAAAGTTACAGATTTTCAACAGCTGAAACCCAGCGGTTAATTGTAGATTTGCTTGTTTTAATAATGGAAGAAAAGTTTGCTATCAGGCAATACTCCCCGTGAGACTGCTGCCTTCTATGTAAATAGTTAATTGATATTTTTATTCTGCTTTCGGTCATTTTCATTTATTGTACATGAAGTTCAATAGTTCATTAATTCATAATTTTCTGTAAATAAGATCAACAATTAAATTAAATTTAAACACAACGTTATTGCCAAAGACAATAAAACCAATGTGCAAACTCAATGTGAATTTACAAGATAACTTTATATAACTTAATATTGTTCTGAGTGATAATGTAAATCTTCTATAGCGGGCTTTACGTTGTCTTTTACGATTTTTTTTTCCTATTGTGTTTTTATATATATATATATATATATATATATATATATATATATATATATATATATATATATATATATATATATATATATATATATATCATATTAAAACCATCGCTTAAAATACAAAACAAAAAAAGCGATTCAACAAATTCATCTTGACCCGTCTTCGACACCACGTGTTACCATTTTACCTATTATTAATTTTATTTTAGTAGACGGCCTTATCCAGGGCGACTTACAAATATTACAAGACATCATATTATTTTTACATACAATTACCCATTTATACAGTTGGGTTTTTAGTGGAGCAATCAAGATAAAGTACCTTGCTCAAGGGTACAGCATCAATGTCCCCCACCTGGGATTGAACCCATGACCCTCCGGTCAAGAGTCCAGAGCCCTAACAATTACTCCACACTGCTGCCCTATATATTGCGTCATTTCTGTTATCTACACAGATTTATATATTTCGCGGGGACAACTTGGCGTTTCCATTACTCCGCTGTTTAAGTACCATGTTGACACGGGATGGAAATAGTAATCGTGGAAACGAGGTAAGAAGAGTGACTCCGTTATTTGCACATTATTATATATTGCTATTTAACACCTTATTACGGAAATTATCTACAATTATTTTATTAGTTATAGTTTACAAAGAACAATAAAATAAACAAATTTAAAATGTATCTTAGCACTGCTTTGAAATATTGCTTAAAGACGTTATTATGCCGTTTCCTGTTGAAACAGATCAAGTAGGCTATGTGTTTAGAATGTGGGTAGACTAACGCGGTTTTTAATTGCGTTTGCCATTTTGTGAATTGTGAAAAAATAAACTTGTGCCTAAAATAGCCGTTGTACTATTATCTGTAATTAAATTTCTGATTTGTAAAAGAATAAAAAGCAACTGACAGCTGATGTATATATTTAGGTTTTTTACAGCAGACGTATTTATTTTTAGCTCAGCTGCTGAAAGCTGGTATTGCTGAATAAGTTCCTGACGCAGTATCAAAGGTTACCGCTACAAGCGCTCGGCTGGTGTAGAGAAACTGTCTCTGCTACAGAACACTGTATAACTCAGAATCAATACAAAAACGGGACACGTGGATTCGATGTTTGAAGTAAACATGCTGGAGCCATATGAAAACGTTGCTGTTTGTGAATTACACATGCAAACAATCAAAACGGAATTATCGTTTGGTTGTTCCAGCTTTGCGGACTAAACGCTGCCAAGACTATCGCCAGCCAATAGGAAAGCTCCTCTCAACTCCATTTGAACAAGAAAACAATTATATATATATATATATATATATATATATATATATATATATATATATATATATATATATATATATATATATCCCCTTCAGCCACAATTTAAAATATGATATTGTTACCTTTGCTATTCATGTAAAGCAGGAGATACTGAATGCATTGTTTTGATTCCATTAGGATGTTCAGTTTGCTCTGTATCATTTATACAAATTTTTGTGCATGTTTCAGTTTCACCAACATAACTTTCTTGTAAAAGGCTAGTATATAGTCCTTGACCCTGCCCATTGCTTACCACAGTAATACTGCAGTGTCTAGCAGTTTACGATGCTCTCTCCATATGTCTGCTAGGCATTTACCACATTTTTTTTTACTATGCTTTGCTTAACAAAGTAGGCAAAACTTTTTAAGGGAGTGTGGTTATTTGTTTTATTTCAAAGGTCCTATAGGCCTAACTTCAATATGTGGCTGCCCAAAGCTCATCTCATTCATGACCTTTGAACCCTTCAAGCTGACAGGATTTTGGTTAGCTCGTTCTGAGCTACCTTCGAACCCAAGACCTCAAGGTGAAAGGCCAGGGCAACATAGCAGCAAATTAATCCAATGAGCAAACCTCGCACATTGCGCCATTTCACCTAGTTCTTTCATTAAATGTTTCACCGGACTTGTCTTTTGATGCAGCCTACGCGGTACTCTATACATTTTCATTTACATTTTTTTTCAGGATATTTGAATTAAATCTGCCCTTCATTTTTTCACCCTTTCTGAAAATGTTCCTACCTTCCCTCTCTCTTTGTGTTTAAGACATTTCAGTTCAGCTGTCACGAATTATGTTCGCCTGTCCAGCTGTCAAAACAGGCGGTGTCTCTTTCATTCCACCTCACATAGTACCAAAGGGAAGGGGGCTTTAATGCTTATGTTTGGACACAAGCAATTATCCCTAATTATTGTTTTTCTTTTCAGTTTCCCTGTCCTGATGGAGGTCCAACGAATGAACATGCAATAATCTGCCTTAGTTGGCTGATCTCAGTGAGTTTTGCTGGAAAAGCCTGGCGAGAGGCTCCATGGCTTTCATCTCAATGTGAGTTTAGAGTTGATTCAAACTCATTGCGATGGGAGAATTAACCCCAGTGCCCGGGCTTTCAATGGATTCAGCTGAGAGATTATACGTGTTGATGGAAGGCTTTTAATTTGCAAAGCGCTTTCAACGAAACTTCAGCTGGTAATTCAAGGCACCGTAGCTGTGACCCCCTTATCTTAAACTTGTTCTTCTTTCTCCGTAGAAAACATAAAGGATAACACCTCTTTATGTGTGACGATTGAAAGCAAGCAAAAAAAAAAAACCTTTTTGCTGCTTAACCGTTTAATTACAAAAGGATATTATAGGTCACTCGCCTTTGTCATTCTTGGTGTTCCCATTTGCTTAAAGAATGAGTCATATTATTTGTAGATAACAGCATGTAACGGGGCCTGAAAACCCAGTTCTAATTATAGTGTTTATATGTACACATAGTATTATTTTGGTCTAATCGCAGCATTATAGTAATAGGCTGGTAAAAATATCTTATTAGTGGTTTAAATTATATAGTATCTACCACAAGATTTATTGATTTGAATAAAGTTGGGATGCATCTTTGGTGGTCTAGTCAAAAAAAAATATCTAAAGGATGAAACAACTGTTATTCAACAGACTAGTTCAAGATGTTGCATAGAAACTGAATAAAAACAACATTTGGACTGAACAAAACCCCTCATATCAGACATATGCAATGAGCCTGACAGTTAATAATTTCTACAAAGAGAGATTTTGACAAAGACTCAGCACAGGCCTTCCAGTACAAGCAGCAGTATCTGAAAACAAAACATCTTGCATTCAGTTGTGCTCATGTGTTTTTAAACTCTGTGTATTTGTTTCCATGGTGATTCATTTTATTACAATTGTACGTATATATATATATATATACACACACACACACACACACACACACACACACACACACACACACACACACACACTTTACCCAGATCCAGGGCTGGACCTCTAGATGGTCCCCTGACTTCTGAGTCCAGAATGAGTTGCACGTCTTGTTTTATCCATAGCATTCAAGTCGTTGTACACAATGTATAACACATCCTGAAAGTCAAGAAATCATACAGAGTAAGTGTCAAATTAGTATCGTGATGGATATTGTATTGTCACTTGCATATCGTGATACGGATCGTATTGTGACATTAGTGCATTGTTACACACCTAATACCTATAGGACAGTGTAGGTTCGCGTCTCGAAAGAATTACAGTACATTGGAAGATTATTGAGTGTGTGTTTGTGGGGGCCTCACGATATTCAGAATAGTGTTAGATCTGAACAAGGATAACACCAAAAAGGCTAGGCACCCAGAAGCAGCAATACAAAGAAGTTAACATTCTTGATGGATCTGTAATAAGGACTTAGACACGTGAAAACAAGGTAGACCCTGGCAGATCCAAATGGTAGGGATTTTTACAGACTAGATTACACAGCTAATATAGCCAAAGCAACCCATAAAGAATGTTTTAATGGGAAAAGGGGGATGCTGATTGGTCATCTGATTCCATGCTTAGTGGTAGACATTCATACAGGACCAGACTGAAGAGTTAAATACCCCAGATTGATCTGGACACAGGGATTAGACACTCAGATGGCTCCGGACAAAGGAGATACACATCCTGATGTGCTTGGACTGATGAGCCAGAGAGCTGGATATACCCAAATAGAGGAGTCACAAACGCAAACTGACCAAGACCAAGAGGTCACACTGTCGCTTAATGTTCAGGGTTCCAGGATGGACAAAGGGTCATCTGTAACTGGTCACCTGGACCAAAGGGTTGGCTACTTTAGCAGATACATCTTAAGACTAATGTGTCTATAAGTGTTGCATAAAATGAACTGTACTGCTGTAAAGGTGCGGACACTGATCCATGTTACGAAGTGCGAGTTGAAAGGAAACGGCAGATTTGCCCACTTAGTTTTGGGAATTGTTCCCCAGAGAGACACACTAATTCGATGCCTCTCTCGGACTGTACATTTTGTGTGTTGCTTCAACATTACCTTCAAAGAAGGAAGACTCACATGCAACCAGGCTGTGTGGTTTCCTTAAAACCAGGAATTCATTATGTTTTGTGCATCCGCCATACAGTCTTGAAAAAAAGCTTTTTATATACAGTACGGCCATATTGTTTCCTTCTGTCATTCTCTGGAACCATTGTTCTGTTTAGGTTCTTTAAAAAACCTTATTTACTGAACAGAACCACGGGTTCCACAATTCCATACTTCATATTTGGAACCCATGATTAGATTTCTATTTAATTAAATGGTACTAATTAGAAACCCATTGTATAGAATCAGCTGTTGTTCATTATAGAAGAATGGTTCTATATAGAATCTAAACACAATAAGTGTTTCTCTAAGCAAGAAAAACATGTATTTCTTTACAGAACTCCACTAGTGCACAACATTTTCGCTTTGATCTTATTTCACATAAAGCCTAATTGACTCCTTGCTGTACCTTGTAGTTAAGGATACGATGACCCAACTGATGATCCCGCAGCCCACTGAGTGTACTGTACATTCAAGACACACCGCACAGCATCAACGCACATACACTCAGTCATACATTCTGAGGTAGAGTTAGAAGACTAATGGCTTCATCGGTGTTATGCAAGTTTCATATAGCTTTACCTGACAAATACACATCACCATCCATGACTATGAAAGACTCTAATTGCAAAGACTATTCAGGTGTACATTTTGAAATTGACTCAGGAACTGGTTTAGAATCATAGCAGAGAGTTACAGTTGTGGACAAAAGTTTTGCATCACATAGAACTTTAGGATTGAGACATAATTTAATAAAAAAAAACAGCTCATGCCCTCTGCTGTTTTACCCTTTGCCTACCAGACACGCCCTCTCTGTGATTTAGCAGGGCAACGACTGTAAATCACAAGTCAGAGTGCATAACAATCTAGAGCTGGAACGGGAACCGGACAGCTGTGAGGTAGAGAGTGTGTAGTGTGCTGTCAGACTCAAAGAGGACCTCATTTCCAAGGTAAGCTGCCACATCATTACAAAGCTGGTCACAGCACAGGCCTAAATGGAGGTTCAGGGGTCATGTCTGCCCAATCAACATGGGGCAGACATGGTACAAGGATTTCTGAAAGCTGTTTCACGTCACGTTTTCATTATTCAGTGCTTCTCAGTATGGGTGTGGTAATCCTAGTGAAGGACACCTTGTAAATGCTGTATACTATTGGTCTGTATATTGGAAAAAAAGTGTTAGATAAAGCTGTGAAATCTTTGCTCAAGAGCAGAAGAACACAGAGCAAAAGTGGAAGAAAAATTATCAAGTTAAACCAAAAAAAAATGCCTGGAAATTCACCAGACCTAAATCAAAAAGAAAATGGTTGTATTATTTTACAATAGGTTTGATCCAAATGTGACAAAACACCTTAAACAGCTATATTTAATATGGTTAGAAAATATCTTGCATAATGCAGGTACACCAGACTGCAGCCTTTAACCTGTCCCCTCTTCAACACTGCCCCTTTTCCTCAAGGGACACAGTGTTGCAGGGGGCTTGTTAAAGATTACTCTCGGGTGTCCCTTATGCACATACCATGATACTGAGAGCTCTGTCCAGGTCAAGAACGAAATATATAACATGACTGATATTTCTTACAGAATGTAAGCAGCAGCCCCCACGTTCTGCCCGTTTGTATGACTGTACTAGTAGGCCTATTGCCTGATTGGGTAACTCCTTCTGTTGAAACATAATTACCTGTCAGTGCTGGCTTGGGCAATGTGAAATTAGCCTGTTTGCTCCCAGCCTCCGCCTATTACAATGGTGCTATGACTCAGATCGTTGTTTCATATGTCCAAATACCTATTAGAGAGTAAAAATATATACAGGTGTTTTGATGCGTAATAACAAACAATATTTACAGTATAACAGAAAACATACATGCAGGACTGTTTCTGAAAAGCTTACTGTTACTGTATTATATAGCTAAACTAACGGTGCATTAGATCAGAAATATTTTACAAATGACAAGAGAACATCAGAAAGGAATTAAAATAAATATAGTTATGGCAGAAGACACACAGGAAGCGTGTTCAACTGCAAAGCATACAGCCTTTAATTGGCCGCAATGAAGTTGCAGCAGAAATGATCTTGCTCTGTTGAGGCAAGACCACCCATGTATAATATTTGTTGGACAAGCTTGGTGTCTTGTGGCTATAATATTTAGCAGATGGAGGTCATGCTGTGTTTTGGTGGTCATTGGTCATCTGAGTAGTGCCATTAACCACCTGGGCGCTGGATGTTTTGCCAGATTTACCCAAGTGTTATGTTACATGTACCTTACTTTGACAAAACACACTGTTGCACATCTGCAAACGGGTGAGCTGTTTGTATGATTTGTTAAAAAAACTCTTAGTGGAGTAAGATGAAGGAGAAAAAAAGCTAGATAGGCAAATTTCTTTTCAGGATAAACTTAGAGTACACTAGAGAATCGGATATTAAACATAGATTTCCCTGCCGGTGTTCCTGATACTGAAGCAGTGTTGTCTTTCGATTGTATACACTTGTTAGTGTTGTAGTAAAGCTCTCTTAAGCCCCTTTCACACTGACACTGCTACCCGGGTCCGGACCCAGGTTCTGGCTACACGGGTCACAGTGACCTGGGTTGAGTGAGACAAAATGAATGACGGCCGACGAAATCACTTCCGCAAAGAACATTTCTGTTTAGCCATATTGTTGTTGCTTGAGTCACACCATGAGCGAGATTGCAGCAGGGATGAAGAAGCATTTGCTCTAATCAACATATGGGTCGACGGTTCAGTCCAGAGAAGCTTGGATGGAAGCGTCTGTAACAAGCTGCTTCTAGAGTATTGATATGCGTATTGTGTACTTGTGTCTGTCACCCAGGTCAACCCTACTTTATCAAAAGCAGTGTGAAATCGCGTAGCCGACCCGCATGACAGCTCAGCTTATTACAGCTCAAAAACACAAATTGAGCAAGTTGGCAAACGTGATACTCAAAAAGTACTATGCTATACAGATAATTTTGAATATGTGTCAGTACCATTCAACGTAGAATGGTGCAGAGTTTTTTTTTTAATATATATATATATATATATATATATATATTTATATATATATATATATTTCAAACATAAGCTTTTACATTTTGAGCCAATTGTGAAAATTTGAGTACCGTTGCTGTTTCCTGTAAAATGTTATTGGCAAAACAACATTATTATTTTATTTTTCATTTTGTTTCAGGAGCTATAACTGTGCTATGAGATTATATTCATAACTTTCCATTCCTGTAGCGATGTAAAGACAAAGTTGCTTATGAAGTGTATCCTGTATTCCAAAGAGTGTTTTCCAAACCCAGCAGAGTCTTTGCTTCTGTCTTCAATTAATTTTATGAAAGGAGAACTTCTCTCCATTTGAAAAAAATAAATATTATTCATTGTCATCTAAGCACTCTAAAGTTGCTTATCTCAGTTTTGTAACATCGATCTGGAATTTTCTCCTTAGGATTTAATTAAAAACTGGTGTTAATACTTAGAAAAATATGTCAGATAAAATAGGCAAACATTTTAACTAATAAACCTTGGAGTCCTGAGTAATCTCTATACATTCTGTACAATCTTTAATGGTAATGAGGTAGGCATTAAAAAGAGCCTTCCATTTTAACTGCAGTGTTACTTTGAACTACTATACAATCATGCATGTGTTCTACAAAGTTCTTTATCGGCTCAGCACAATTTTTTCGAGGTAGCACACTGACTCTGCAAATGAATTACATTACTTATATTTTAACATTAAATTCATAAAATCAGTGAACATGTTAAAACTTCAATATAAAGCCTTACAGATAAATACAATAAGGACATGCATTAATAAGTTATAAAATAGTTTGTTTAATATTATAAGCACCTTTTTTTTAGCAGTTGCCTCTGACGATGGTTCCAGTTGAATTTGTAGCTGGACTGGGGTGTTTACGCATCAACCTGCGTGCAGCTTCGAATTTTTCTTATTCTTACTGTGATTGGCTGCAAAGAGAACAGGGCTAGCCAGAGATTGGATAATGTTGTTGGGTTGGTTTTTCTTGTGTACAGTTTCCTAGTAACTGAGGATATTGTATTCTGGGAGATGTAGTTGTTAGTGGAAGTTTTAGGGGAGGTGGGAGGGAGGGGAAGAAGACAAGTTATGCAGCAGAATTGTTATGTGTATTTGTTCACATTAAATTCAGAGCGCATTTTGGATTTTTTAAAGCGTAAAAACAGCAGGTACATACAGCTACTGTGATATGGCGAAAGGTCAAAGTTGTTTAGTTTTTAACTGGATAATATCTGTTATCAAACTTGAGAGAGATTATCATAGAATACAGGTTTGAACTGAATAGGAAAGCAATATTAGGTGTAATGGAAAATGAGAGTCACATAACTGCACAGATTGTAATGGTATTGGGTGGAGCTCAGAGTCACTGTCACGTTTTCCCTGAGGCTTGATATCCACCTCTTTTCTCAAACAAGAATGCTTTCTCACTTCAGTGTACTGCAGGTTGACCACCACATGATGTAACCAAAAACAACCACATTAATATATAGTTGTGACTCGAAACAGCATTGCAGTATCTGGGAAACAGTCTGTACACAGACACCAATAAATATCTTCATAGAATAACATTGGGCCATGTAAAAAGGGTGCTTTGGTCTAAATTAGCACCAATTAAACTAGCTAGATTAACATGTGGTTTTTATACAGTTTGAGGATTCAGTCTGTCTTAAGTGCCTATTACTGCAAGAACAGAAAGAAACACCTCTCTGTATCATTTTCATTTGAATGCATTTCCCTTATGCTAAAGGACTTTACTACTCAGATATTTTCTTTTCAGTAAAATACTGCTTCTGTTTAAGTCATGCAGTTAGCTGAATTTCCCTTTAATAAAGCTCTTTAGAAATACTCAGCAGTTATTTCTGTTTTTTTATTTTTAATTGTGCACTTGACTCAAAGGCTCTTGCTGAAATATGCGCTTATGAATGGCTTGTCTTTAAGCTTAAAAAACCATTGCAAGCTAACAAAATGCTTTAATACCTACTTAAATGAATCCCAAACAACAAGAGTTGGCAAAAGGAAATTGCTTGGAGGCAGGAAGAATGCACAATAGAGGAATAAACATATAAATAATGTAGAAATATATGAAATATTGTGTTTATTAACACCGATTGCTGTTGCAGTGAAATATCAGGTGCTTCATTTTTAAGGGTTTTATAGGTTGTTTTTTTTGTAACCCCAATTATCACTATTCACCATGACATTTTCTCAGGATTAACAAGACGTTTTCAATGATGCCTTGGCCAGGAGGTTTGACAAAGAATGGCTTTACATTCTATCACTTTTAACCCTTTCAGGTAAAGGGACACATGTGTCCCACAAATAAAAATGCCAACTTTCTTATTTATTCAATGAGGTGCAGGAAACAGGGTTTAATATACTGAGAGGTGGGATCTGGTCATCCAAATGGTCAGTTTCCTCGTGATACTTGAGTCGCTGTCAAATGTATTTTAAGAAGAAACCGTTTGAACAAGCATTCAATTCCTTGTGTACCTTAAGGGGTTAACACTTTGCACCCTGTATAATAGCGCCATCTGTGGTGGAGAAGCAAACCTTCCTCCATTCTGCACAGGCTCAATGTGGTTAATGAAATGGCAGAAATTACATGAATTTGTAAAATAAGTTTCTTTGCATTTTACTTGACGTTAACATCCATTTGTGCTTGTGTGCTCCTTTAAACACAATGCATGCGCGTATGCATATATAATGCCTGGTTATACAACTTCAATCTGCTCAGTAAAACTTGCATTCAATAAAATGTTGTGTTAAGCACTGATAAATGCTGTAATTTATACTGTTTTATAATGCATACCCCCGAGAAAGTATATTACTTTGCCCTTACCAAACGCCAGTTCCTTAAGAATAACCCCCTTCATTTTGTAAATGGAAAACCATTTCTGTTGCCATTTGCGGCTGCTGACCTCAGCTTTGTACCCATGTGTGTTGGGGGAAATAGGATAATTGCCCTTCAAACATCACTAGTAAAGACCTTTGTTGGGACTACCAGGGAGCTGGGAACAGAAAGCTGCATGGAGAGAGGTTTTTACTGTCACACAGAGATAGCTAAACACTCCTATATTTAAAGTAAAGCTCACCATGATAGTAGAAGACTTGGGTGAGGGATTTTCTGTTTCATTTTGTGTTCATGACTTGTTTTGTTTAACCCCTGTGAGCTGTGTTTGTGTTTGTAATTTTGATTTGGGAAAAATAAACTTTGGCAGTTCTTCAACTCTGAGTCTCCTTCCTAACTCCTGAGGACCTTAGACACCCGGCTATCCTGTCACAGATTGCCGATATGAAACTGCTTGTAACAGGGGGATTTGTTACGTGTGTGGGTCGTCACTGGATAATAATGAGTCAGACACAGAGCAGTGGGTATTGACATGCCACACAGGTGTGCAGATTTAACAACAACACAGGCCCGACGCACGGGTACCAACAATAGTAATCCTAGCACCGGATTTAATAAAGAAAATAAAACAAAGCTAAAAATAAAGGTTTGCCACACAAGGTGAGTACTCGTCTCACTAAATGAGACATCCCGCTCCAGGAATCTACTACGCTATGAAACCCTCTCTATACTTGGTTGGGATCAGCATCCCCTAAACTAAGCTATTGCTGTTGCTTCCGAAGTCCCGGCCTCCCAGTGACTCCGGGTCTTTGTGACGGTCCTGGCTGGGCAGCTTCACCATGCACTGTCTTGCAGTCGAAAGGTTCCGTAGTAGTTTTCCTGCAGAGCGGACACTCTCCTCCTCGATGTAAACCAAGCAAGCTTTACCTCGGTGCCCGGCTGTGTAGCAATGACCTTGCAGTAGCCCTGAGCTGTAGCGCAGACGCTTTCCTGGGCATGCCCCCCAGCCAATCCAGACCTCCTGATCGGCTCAGCGCCGAGCGAGCCCACTGCTCAACTGGTCGCTTAGCAACACGTCTCCTGCTGCACGTCTCAGCTGCTTTCCTAAAGGCACACATACACTCCACAAACCAGCGTCAGGGCTCTCCCTGTCACACTGCTATTGAACATCATCTTCAAATCTACTGAATATGGCAATTAGTGCAGTCAATTCTCAATGCAATCCAATATAGCTATATAGATATAAACAAGACATGTATTATTATTATTATTATTATTATTATTATTACTATTATTATTAGTAGTAGTAGTAGTAGTAGTAGTAGTAGTAGTAGTAGTAATAATAATAATAATAATAATAATAATAATAATAATAATAATAATAATAATAATAATAATAATAATAATAATAATAATAATACAATGGCATTTAAATACTTTCATATCTTTCCTGATTAACATTCCTAACTTATGAACAGCACTTTATAATTATATAATTAAAATGTTCTTTATAATGTGAGAGCCATGTATACACCTTGATGGAACAGAAAACACCTTTCATGCGATGGCAGACCTGTGAACCTACCAGTTCAGGCCAACATAATGCCATGCAGTCAGTCAGAGCTAATGGTTCACCCCCAAGTGCAACCCATTATGACATTGTGTCAAGTGAAAACCTGTGTAACTCCAGCTGAAAGCCACCGTGATGTAGAGCACAGACCGCAATGAGAAGCAGAGTGAGGCAGACCACCCATACTCACTTCCACAACACATTCAGCTGCACAGCTCCCTCAACCTGTGTGTCAAAGCATGGGAATCCAAAGTGAAAGCAATGAGCCCGGGTCAGTTCACTTTTAGCATTTTATAGGACAAAAAATAAATCCTCAGTGATGAGGAGAAATATTTATTTTGAATTGATTGACACAATATCAATAATTAATCACAATTAAATTGGATCCAAATTGTGTGTATTTTTAGGGCGAATTTCTATGTATCACAAAACGTTTTCATATATATATATATATATATATATATATATATATATATATATATATATATATATATAAATATACCAGTCCTAATAATAATAATAATAATAATAATAATAATTATTATTATTATTATTATTATTATTATTATTATTATTATTATTATTATTATTACTGTTAGAAAATGCAACAAACACTCACATTAAAAATATATAAGACATGAAGATAATGTTTATATTTGCTAGTTTGAGAAACAAATGTAGCAAAGCTACATAACTGTCTTTCTCAGCAGTATAATTAGAACAAACTATTAAACTGGATGTTGAAACCTGTGCATTAAATCTTTTTTTTGTTTGTTTGTTTAATTGACGTGAAGTGTTGACTATATTTGTGTTGTAAATGAGCACCCAGGTCACCAAATACTTTATAGAGTTGAGTGTTCCATTTTTAAAAAAAAATGTATTATGTCTACAAAAATAAAATAAATAACAATGAGAACATTGACGAAGTTCTAATCTACAACATCATGCCAGTTCTTTCATTTTGTTATTTCTCATTTGACACCCGTCACGGTATGTAAAAACTAGTCCATAAACCTCGACACAACTGCTCCCCCGCTTGGTTCAGCTATGTCTAAATAATTTCGTTAGAAAACCTTGAAACCCAAAGCCAAAGTATTCGGCTGGGATGTTTAGTTTGAGTAACCCCGTGGGTTAATAAACTAAACAAAGGTAAACCGTGCAAAACTGCAGCAATGAAAACCAGCCTAAGCAAACGAAGCAAAGTTTACAAGAATCATTTAAGGGGGAAAAAAGAAAGAAAGGAAAAATGCGTGAAACTTTAATGTGAAGCAGGTGATAGATGTGGATTGGTTTAGAATGCATCACGGGAGAGCTCGCTTTTCAGACCAGTATAGTACTATTTTTATTTTATTTTTGTAACATGAATATTTAGTTACATTTTGGGCAACTGGTAGTCTGTTATCCAAACACACGATGTATTACTCGGCATGCACTTTGTTGATCAAATCATTTATGGTAATTTAAAAAAGAAAACATGATTTGAAAAAAGGAAATTACTGAGCCCTTGAGGTGGCATGAGAGAAAAAATATAGATCTTACGCGCACGTCTTACTAACTTTTGAGCACAACTTACTCGTTGGCATTAGATAAAATAGCTATCTCGTGCGCTTCAGATAGGTATCTCGTGGCCACGAGATAGTAAGACATGCGCACAAGATATAGCCTATATTTTTTTTCTCTCATATACTGTCCCAAGCTCCGTAGGAAATAGCTACGTTGCAGTGGTCGAACATCTATGTATGTATTTAAAACAAAAACTAAAATAGCGTTGCAGCTACAGTTGAAGCCGAAAAGCAGAGCAGAGGGTTTCTTTAGTATTTGGACAGTTTTAAGCTGTGAGAACAAATTCCAAATGTGGATGAACTCCAGAGAAAACTCGAAGCCCAACAATAACAAAACGTTCTTTTTTACTTCTTCAAACCGCGTTTTCCAGTAAAAGCTGAATAAACAAACTCAGCCACTTCTTTAAGGCTGCTGGTTGCCCAGCGAGTTTCACAAAAATGTGTGGATATATATTAATGAGTGTTATTTTGCTGCTTTTGTGAATGTCACCTACAGGGCAACAGGGTTTCATGTATAGATCTATAGTACATGTTTGGGTAATGCAGGTTGTTCTATTTATGAATGTATACCATACAATATTTGAATCATATAAGGCAGGACCGAAATGCTTTCAGGGAAAGTCAGTAAAATACAGAACATTTATTTTTTGTTTAACCCCCACCCCCCCCCCCCCCCAGCTCTCAGTCAACACAAAGCAAGCTTAACAGCAGTTTGAAAAGAAGGGCTGTGAATGGTTACTATTCAATTTGTATGCCATTCCCCGCTGGTCATGGAACTGAGATCAGAAGAGAAAGTGAAAACACATGGACGAGGTCAGAAGGATCAGAGAACCTCCACACACAGCAAAGGGAAGGGGAAAAGCAATGGGAACTTGTGTGAAGAAATGGATTGTATAAACAGAGCCCACCATCGCCTGCACCCCATTATCCTATAATTTGCACTGCATGGGAGCTTGGAAATGTATTAAACCAGTGATAGGTTTCATCACTGTTTTACGGGGTCGCCTCATGCCAATCAAACACTAGTGTATACTTTCAGACAAGTTTAGGATTCTTTGGCTAATGTGTTTATTTTAAATATCCAAGGGAAATTATTACATCAGCAGCAAATAATGTTTGAGGAAACCAGCTCTGCTTTGAAGTTCTGTGGCGGTGAAACATGATTTTAATTAGATAATAACTCTGAGATTATATTTATACAATAAACGCTCTGGATTAGATGGGGAAGTAAATGGGTAGGTTACAGTTTTGCCTGTAGCCTATACCTTGACAAAACAAACCGAGGACTAGATGCGCACAGATGCCATGGCGTGAATAATTAGACTGTCCTTGTGTGCAATTGTGCATCGTCAGCTTGCCCCTTCCTGGTGATGAATGACAGGTCTTCATAAATCACACGCTACTTTAATTAACTTTCTAGAAAGATCTGTGAACTCAATCTCTCCTGCAGCACAAACATACATAATGAGCTCAACAATAGCGAAGATGTTTCTTTTGGCACACATGGGGTTCTCAATGGAGTGCTTTCTCTGAAGACCATAAATAACAGCCTCTGGTGGACCTCCACCATAGCCAGTAGCTATTGACATTACGTTTTCCACCACGCACCTGATGTGGCATCTGATGTATCGGCACCTCAACACAAAACTGTTTAGCAGATCTATTCTGCTAAAATACAGTCATACATTTAAAATAAAGAGACAGCTTCATCTTCAAAAGTGACTGTACTGTGCAAATAAACCATGTGTATTATTATTACTATTATTATTATTATTATTATTATTATTATTATTATTATTATTATTACAATATACAACAAATAACAAATAATACATTCTGTAAGTGTATATAATTATATATATATTCACATGTTTTTAATGTTATTTTAAAGCAAAGGAAGATTGTGAAAAAATAAGTTTCGCTTGGGTATCTAATAAAAGGCTTACATTAAATAGAGGGATTGTATAATTGATATAGAATGGCACACTTTACATTCTTTCTGAAAGGTCTGTGTACTGAACTACCCTCCTTCCCCCAGTTAGGGTGGTCTCTCCAGGACAGGGCATTGTGGGGAAGCTTGTACTGACATTGTGTGCTCTGTGTCTGGATTAGAGAGGACTTCAGCCTGCACTGCTGTCATATCAACACACTTCACTGCCTCGAAATTAACCATTAATTGAACATCCCCGTGATTGGTGCTGTTTGCATTGTAATGGCATTACAATTATAAAAAAAACAAAAAAACAGCACAGTTATAATAATAATAATAATAATAAGTAGCTCCAAATGATTCAAATAGAGAATGCATAACCACCAACTACGAAGTATCAGTTGCTTGTTTCGCCTCACCTGTGTACTGTTTTTGCATTTCCCATATTTTCTGTTGTCTAAATTAAAGCTTGTTATTTGAAACTGGTGAAACTGCTCGCATGGGTACTTTGTGAGCACAGGAGCTGACCACTGATTTTTGGAAAAGCAGTTTTGATAAGGATAAATAACATCCATTCCCCTATGCTTGGCTGTAATGATGACATACTCCTGGTAGAGCTCTGAATGACGAGTATGCCATGGCCATCCTTGTTATATTAGGACATGTAAGGGAACATGAATTAGGTGATATTCTCCACTACAAAAAGAACTGTAGAACTGGTGTGCCTGTCCACTGAGCAATGGCGCCTGAGGCACTTGGGATCCTAGTGAACCAGCAACAAGGTTAATGAGAGGTACAGGACTGTATATGAAACCTTATTGATTCACCAAATGGGAAAATAATAAGCGCCTGTGTTCCAGTTTACTCGATGGGCATGACTAAACATTACCCTGTCCTTATGGATCGTATTTACCCAGCAGCTGGGTAAATAGTGTCAGCCTCTTTTTATTAAGATATTTAAACATTTCAAAATAATTGGTCTCAGTGTTTATGCCCTGATCTTTTTTACATCTGCACTTAATATCAGTCACAGACATCATACACCGAAAGGCCCATTCATTGTTATGACAAGAAGATATTCTGAACCTTTGAGGATTAATGTGTTTGCTTTCCTGTGCTCTCCATTTATAGCAATCACAGCACTGTGCTTGTAAGTCACAAAATCTGTGCTTGATTGGCCAATCACATTGGCTTAGACCATGCTTACTATAAAGCAGCTTTTCCATTCTATTCAACCCATATTTGCTATATAACGTGTTGAGAAATTTGCCTGGGATTAATCTCTTTGCATTCAAAGGAAGTCAGATTGTGTTATATTTACATTAAACTTGTGACTTGCTTTAGTTGCAGCAGTACAGTGGCTCATTGAGGACGTGGAAAACAATGCAAATTTGTAATGTTGAGATCACAGGATAAATTATCTAGTGATCTCGACATAGTATTTTTTTTCCTGTGCTTATTGAGCCATATACTATATTGTGTGATCTGTTAAAAAGAATATAACTATTACTATGAATGGAGTAGATAAACATAGCCATTTAAAAATATATGTATATGAATGTCAGCTCACCAATTGCTTCACAAAGTTTGCAACTTTGGACAAATGCTTCCACTGTGAATCCTTCCCTTGGATCTGTGAAGTGAAGGCGATGCTGCAACTCAGCTGAGCAATTCTGCTGAATCGTTTTGAAGGACAGCAACATTGTGTGTGTGTGAGAGAGTCTTTTAATGTCGCTTACTTATAATTGTCTTTCTTTGGCCATGCTTTCCTAAATATTTACATGCACTTACCTGCAATTTAACCATTTCTATTCATAAACTTGCTTTGGAAATCTAAATATTTGTATGAAATTCGGATGTGATCCGATGTGTTTACATGGCTGTCACTGAATGAACAGAATCTGTATCCCAATCTAAAAACAAACAGAACTATCTTGGTAACTGGGTATGCCTGCTGTATTTTTCTAAATGACACAGTTTTTTAAAGGTGTGGCACACAGATTTTTCCAGTGATTACTCAAGGTAAAACGTAGAAACACTTTGATTAATCAAGACCATCTTTGCCCATTGCTTTGTGCATCCTGTTGTGTATTGGATTGTAAGTTGCCCTTGATTATAACCACTTTACTGCTAAGTGAAAAGATCCCGAAATGGGAGGCAAGTTACATGCCTGTGAAACTGTTCCAGTGCAACTATGTTTTGTAGGACCATTTATTGTATTCTTCAAATCTTTTTAAAAAATAATCAATTTGAAATGCATATTGTAATAATGTCAGATTGTTTAGATCATCATTCCAATATAGAAGAGTTACTATCATAATATAGATAATGTAATTGATTCTCTTAGATATATTACCCTTAAGAAAGGGAAGCTTTGGTATAATCTGTCTGCAAATCATTAAGGGTAGTGCATGACGAGGTTACTTAATTGGACTTTATTGCATTAAAAAACACATTTCTTAAATGATTTTGTATATCTTGTTCTACATACAAACCACAGTGCGCTGATATTGTATACTGTTAAAAAAAAAAAAAAGCATCTGTAAATAATGGAAAATGCTGCCGTGTAACCGTAACCAAACTATTTGTAAATATGTCTGTTTACAATATTTTTTTCTGTTCAGGAGAATGAAGCACGATGAAGTAATTTATGTTTATTAAACTGGAACGTTTTGGAGGTAAATCAGATCTGTTTATTAAAAAATGCACAGTTTAGTCAGTACATTTGCTAACTCATTAATTTGCATCCTTTTGGAATTAGTGCAGTTGAAAATGTCCATCTGTTGATGGATCATATTCGTGTACCTCTTAATGTTTCATGTTTCACAAAAAGCAGATGTTAGAAAATTCTGTGAAATACGCTTAAAATATGTTTGAAAAACAACATTGATAATAAAAAAAAATCTGTAAAATTACATAATTCTCTGTAAATTTTCAGATAAAATATTGTAAACTGACAATTTACATGAAGTTACCAGGAAGGAAAGTCTGCTATACTATTGAAATGTTTTAAACAGTGAACACCATTAGACTGTTTGTTTTTTGCTTGCAATTGTTTTGAAGTTTGACAGTAAATGTACTAATTTAATGCCATTTCTTTTTATATTTTTATTTTTTAACAGTGTATGTTTATATTTTTAAAATGTGTTCAAAACTACTAAACCTGTTAGATAAGTGCTTCAATCTAGTTTTACCTTATAATTCTGATTAAGCTTTCTGAAGGATAAAACATTTCATTTAAAACATCCAATAAAAGAAACACAAATGTCTTCAAATTCTTCACTTTAAAAATCACTTTGAAACTTACAAACACAAAATAAAATAAATAATCCACATTTAGGGCGCTGTTCAAAATGATACTATCCTCAACAAATTAAACTAAGTTAACAGTGCTTTCCAGGACAAAGTGACCGTGAAACTAAAAGCTCCAATCACAGTCAGGCATACCAAGTCAATTTGAAGTGTAAATAAATAAATACAGAATAAATACATTGACTTTGACATTTTTGCTTTTAATAACGCCAGAAAAAGACACCGTGGTTGTGCAACAAACACACACAAAAATACTTTTTTCCATAAAAAAAAAATCTGAATTGTATTGGCTGCGTTTGTTGACTTTTTGTTTTTATAAAATAGTATGTAAAATACAATTCAATTGAAATAAGTAACCGTGAAAATGGCATATTATACTTTTTTAAAAACAGCATTGGGTGTATTTGAATAAAAAGCAGTGAGAGCTTTAAAAGCAGTTGAATGTTAATGTATTTATATGACTGCTGTATCCACATTCATTGTACAGTAATCTATACCCAGTGCAGTTTTGAATAATGATCATCAGTCCAATTGTACCCAATAGGCTCTATTTTGAGAATGTTTAGTCCAGTCTTTAATTAAGTACTGGTTCTTGTTTTGTAATACTTACAGGAGGGGTTATATATATATATATATATATATATATATATATATATATATATATATATATATATAAATTGCAATGTACAGCTCATGGTAATTCATCATATACAGCTTACCATAAACTACATGGTGCTTTACTCACTGCAAAATGGTATGTCTGCTGCCAACTAATGATATGCATTTTTTTTTCACAGAATCAAGACAACTACGAGTCTATATTACAAGGGGTCTGCATTATGATCCACTCCTGTCATTAAAATGAACGTGTGCATTTTATATCTTACAAATACCCAGAAGAAACCTGTAGGCAGAAGCCCTTTAAATGCTCTTCTGAGTAGTTTCCTGATCTGTATCTATCAATGAAATATGCTCTGAATATTTATACTTGCTTCAAAATATGACCCTACAATTTTAAAAGTAAATCTCAACACACCTCTTAATATATCTGCTAAAATCTTCAGTTGTGCTTGAAGAAAGAGCTAGAGCACCCAGCATGTGTTTTTCATACTCCTCAGAAATACCATAATAGATCAATTTTAATATCGTTATATCCTAGCCGTTTTACCCCACAAACAGTACATTAAATTTATTTTTTCCTTTGCAGAATGGAATCTGTTGGACCACCAGCAAAGACTGGCAGAGTAATTCTTTTATATTTGGGATGCAGCAGAAGGCATGCACATTATTGGCCACATCATAAATGAAGACACCCTTTTCTAGGATGGAGTGTACCACCAAGGGGGACTAGAAGAACTAGGCTCCCCATATGCTTTTCTAATTCGGCATGCTATTGAAACCCCACACTTACATCAAATATATGCTTTGAACGGGGAAGGAACGGTGGCATGAAGTAAATAAACTACACAGTAAGCCCCTTGCATTTTCAAACCATATCATCTTTTTAACAGCTAGGGTTATGAGCCTATAGAAAACTCTTCAAATGCTTGCTCAAATCTCTGTTAAAAGGGTTCAATTCAAAACTTGAAGAAAAAAAGTACTAAATAGAAATATAACAGTATACAGTGTAGCTGCCCTTAACATCTGACCAGATGAACACTTTTAATATAAATTCCATGAGACCCTTAAAGAACCAGGCTAATTCAGTAACAGCTCCTGATGTCTTTCACCGAATCTGGCTCTGCAGCAAGCACAATGAGTTGTGCACTCTTTAACTAGCCCCAAATAGACATTACATAAGAGCATAAAACATGCTGGTAAGAAGAAGAGGCTTGTCTCTTGCACATCGTTTGGCCCATCTAATGGAATGTATTTCATAGGGCATGATGTCATTGATGTTTAGTGTTCTAGTGCTTTAGACACTGCTACTGCACCTACTGAACCATCTGGTGCATTTGAAGAGCCTGCAATGTGCTTCAGACCTCTGTACTGAACTTCCTTGTACTTACTGTACGTTTGAAGAGGTCACTAACTTTATACCGATTAGGATTTTCTAAACTTCACTTAATTCCCATCTTACCCTTCTCTTTTTTTAAAAGAGATTTCATTATTTGAACCTGTTTCATCGGCCTTGCCATGAAGTCCTGGGGTTAGTGGTTACCCGATCACAGGTATGGTTTTTGCATGATAGATGATAGTGACTACATCTGTGACTAGATTGTTTCTTTCAGAAACTCCACCCGTATAAAAGTTTACAATAGTAAAAGCACAGCAAAGTGTAATAAAGTATAGCGAAAGCATGGTGACACAGCAATGTAAAGAATAGCGAGGTATGGTAAAGCTTATTAATAATCATGGCAAACCAGGGTAAAGTAAGGGAAATGCACAGTATAACCATGGGAAAAGCATGGCAAAAAGTGAAAAAATAACATGCGAAAATACCGTGGTAAACTTTTATAAGGGCAGAATTAATAGAAGCAAGCTGTGCTGTTTGTTGTTTTTTATGAGCAACAAAACAAAACAAAGCAAAACAAAGTTCTTATCGTTGCAGAAAAGCACCCATTACAGTAAATGACATCAGCTCTTTTTTAACCCCCAAAAAGAATATAAAAATCCTTCAGATGAGTAACACACAAACAAGATCATCAAAGTCACCGCAGGGCTGTCACCATGGAAACCAATGATGAATAATGATAGCAAACAGAAGTCACAACAAGTAGACCAAGGGTAATTAAGAAAAGGAAAATGTTATCTGCACTTTCCTGGCCTTGCCACAAAAAAAACAATCTATGAATTTACAATGCAGTCCGTTTATAAGAATCCCATCCCTCCAAGGTGTTTTGATTCTTATAAGCGGTTGATTCTTAAAAGCGGAGCGATATGATTACTGTGGTGCAGAATCAGTATGAGAATGATAAGAGTTTGTTCCCTGGCTGCGGTGTAATGGGTTGACCACTAGATGTCATGAGTTCCCGCATATATGCACAGCTGCTTTTCCTTAACGAATTATGGATAATATTCAATTGGTTAACTGCTTGTTAAAGTTAATAACACCTTGATAGAAATGGCTTAGCCGATAGCTTTGTGATGGGGATATAGAGGTGCTCAATCACTGAAGACAATACATCAAAACATGTCCTCGTGGATAAGCAACTTCTTATATGATCATGATTATGTTTACTCAAGGCTGCAGAATCCTATTTTACTACAGTAAACCTGAGAAGCGATCGTCTCGTGAGGGTGCCTAGTTTAACTGCCGTGCGGAGTTATGTGTAATGGCCTTTGGATTAAAATGACATTACAGTACAGTATTTTACTGCCAGGACTACCACTGCATTTAAGCCTCTGGCTTACTTATTTTCTGTTGCGATGCAAATCTCAGTTTTTTGTTAAGCGGAGATACAAAGCTCTGCAACCGCACCCCTCCTCCTCCTCCTCCTCCTCCTCCTCCTCCTCCTCTTCACTGCGCTGCGCCGCAATCCCACTCCCTCTACATGCATATCACACAATAACACTGCTGTACTCAGTATGTATTCAGTGAATGTGTATTCACTTTATTGAAACACATTTTCACTAACAGAGAACACAAAAAACCATACCTGCACAATGCAGTGGCACAGTCATGTTTGATTACAAACGATGCAGTGTTTCCTGCATCATTGCACAATCCACGCTGCGTACATGCCTAATCACACGAGATGTGATCAAATTCAAATTCAAAAACAGCTTTATTGGCTGTACACGTCATTGCACTTGATCAAGTACCATATTACATGTAGTCAGTTTGCCCCAAAATGATTCTTATAAGAGGATTGCTTAATTCTTACAAGCAGAGTATTTTACATTGGTTAGTATAGGACTGATTTTGTCCCAGTGGTTTTGATCACTATATGCTGTTGATTCTTATATCAGTGATTCTTATAAACGGAATGCACTGTATTTATATTAATGCAGCTGCATCTTGATAGAGGTGTGTGGTCCAGTGTTTAAAGAAAAGGGCTTGTAACCAGGAGGTCCCCGGTTCAAATCCCACTGACTCATTGTGTGACCCTGAGCAAGTCACTTAACCTCGTTGTGCTCCGTCTTTCGGGTGAGATTGTAAGTGACTCTGCAGCTGATGCATAGTTCACACAGCCTAGTCTCTGTAAGTTGCCTTGGAAAAAGGCGTCTGCTAAATAAACAAATAATAATAGCATGTTCAAAAGAGAAAACTGACTGCAGACACTGATACTATTTTGGGGTAAAATTGCAATTGAGTTATGATAAAATGCTCCAGTGCATATTGCAGCTTGAGCAAGCGCTCCAGTGCATATTGTCTTCCAGGTGTGTAATGTTTCTGTTGAGGTGTGATCAGGATGTGACACAGAAGCTGTAGTTAGCAACAGGAGCAGAAGCCATTGCTTTATACCATCAGCAGTATAATGAAATGAAAGGGTGCCTTGCTATGGCAGCGCGCTGCTCCTACAAGAAAGGAGTTCCTGCTCACACTCCCTCATTCATTTCTGTGGGATTCAATAATCCCTGAACTCATTTCCAGAGATTCAAATCATCATAAAATCCATTCGGAGAACAGCGTTTCTGGGGCTTTAGATTTAAACTACCCATTGGCCTCAGCACAATATATATTGTATATGGATATATATGACCAATATATATATGGATATGTCTAATAAAAAAAACGTATTTAAAGTGATTTAGGTACTGATATAGATAGGACTGGAGGATCTCGATTGCTTAGTCCTGCGTGGTCTTTGCTAGTAGCATGATGATTTTGTGGTCTCAAATTGCACCTACAATGATAGAGATAGCATCCAATTGCATGCTGGTTCATTTAGATAGCCAATGCAGCTGTCTTTATCAAATTAACGGGATGTGACGTGTATTGTTGTGTACTAGATATTGAACTGGAAGCATGCAAACCAATGCAAGTCCCTCTGGGCCTTAATGAATTGACTGGTATGTATTTAACCTTTGTAACTTAAAAGTGTTAGTGATTTTAAGGGGGTTTTAAAGTTCTTATTATGAATTATGGGTCAGCAGGTTAAAAGCTGAAGGACATAGCCTATGGTTTATATATGGGTTTCTTATCAAGGTCTCTGAAATTGCTGATGAACAGGGAATAGTTGCCATAAATATTTCTGGTGTTTCTCAGATATTACTTGCAGCAGACATTTTTTTTTAAACAAATGCTTAATGTCTCTCTCTCTCTCTCTCTCTCTCTCTCTCTCTCTCTCTCTCTCTCTCTCTCTCTCTCTCTCTCTCTCTCTCTCTCTACAGTTGTAATCAAAAGTTTACACATCCCAATGGAAATTTTAGGTAGGAAAAACAGTTTGTAGTAATTTTTTTTTTCTTTTGTGGATGAGGAAAAAAAGTTACAAGAAATATATGTCTACAATTATTTATTTCAGCAATTTTTTTTGCAAAACTCCAAAAATGCTACTTCAAAAATATTCATACCCTTTGATGCTATAGTAAACCCTCCGCTACAAAACTTTAAAGCACAACTGGTTGTTCCAACACAACAACGATCCAAAGCACACATCAAAATCTACTGCAGAATGGTTAAAGAAGAATAAAATCAAGGTTCTGGAATGGCCTAGTCAAAGTCTGTTTAAGAATCTTTGGTATGAGTTGAAGAAATCCTCTGAATTTGAATGAATTGGAACAATTTTGCATTGAAGAACAGTCAAAAATCACTACAGAATCATGCCAAAAGCTCATTGACAAATATCCTGATTGTTTAAAAGAGGTTATTATTGCTAAAGGTGCGTCAACTAGCTATTAATTTCATTTTCCTTGTCAGGGTATTTTGAATTATGAAATACTGAAATAAATAGTTGTAGACTTCTATTTCTTGGAAGTTTTTTTGCTACAAAAGATTTCCCTATAATTGTGTTTTCATGACATTTCTAGACATTATAAATTTCCATTGGGGTATTGTGGCAAAGTGCCCCGCCCCTGTGTGCATTTGTGTGTTCTGTGTATGTATGTATGGGTGCGTATGTTGGTGTATAGATTGGTACACGGGATATAAACGGGTCTGTGTTTCACGTGTATTTAAAAAGTGTATATTTGTATTTAGGCACGGGATTGCACATCACGCACGTGCATTTAAAATATAATATGTGAACACGGGGTTTCACGTAATGAATTCACGTGCTGGGATTCAAGTGAATAATTAATTAGTAATTGAATCCCAGCACAATAGTATATATAGACGCACATTTCTTGCACTCAGGGTTAGGTGTTCAGAGAGTGGAGAACGGGTGAGAGAGAAGGAGTAAAATCGTCAGCGTAATTATAAATATAATAAGTGTATTCTCACCGTGTTTGTTCGTCTCCGTTTCACCTGTGTGTTAGTGTCTAGTCGTTTTGTCTGTCTGTTTATTTTGGCGTCAAGTGCCGTGTCCTGTTTTGTATTCCATTGTTCAAACCTTTTATTTGTTATTAAACGCCGAGTGCAACCATTGCACTCGGCTCATCATCACAACCACCGTCTCTGTCTGTGTATTCCTGTCTGGTCTGACGCCACCCACTCTGGCCGTCTTTGTGACACGTGGTGTCATCGTGGGATAGCCGCGCCTCCAAGCGTCAGACCAGGAGGGGTTTTGTTTAAAAAAAATATATATATATATATATATAATGGCAGAAGACGCCATCAAACTGCGGGGCTGGTTCCTGGAGAATGCTGGGCTGGAGGCCCAGTCTCTGCCCATGGTCGTCCGGGCCCTGTGGATGATGGACAGTGAGAGATGGGAGGCCTATCAGCAGGAACACACCCCAAACACCTTGGAGGAAGGTGTGGAGTTTGTCCTCAGCTACCTGGAGGCAACCATAAATGGAACAGCAGCCCAGGTAGCAGGACCACCAGCAGAGGAGTACCTGCTGTCCCCATCTCCACCAGCAGAGGGTGAGTACCTGCTGTCCCCATCTCCACCAGCAGAGGGTGAGTACCTGCTGTCCCCATCTCCACCAGCAGAGGGTGAATGCCTGCTGGTTTTGCCTCCACAGCCCAAATGGGAGGAGCCTGAGCATCCACAGCCCAAATGGGAGGATCCCAAGCGGAAGGAGCCCGAATGTCCTACGCCTGAGTGGGAGGAGCCCGAACGTCCTACGCCTGAGTGGGAGGAGCCCGAACGTCCTACGCCTGAGTGGGAGGAGCCCGAACGTCCTACGCCTGAGTGGGAGGAGCCCGAACGTCCTACGCCTGAGTGGGAGGAGCCCGAACGTCCTACGCCTGAGTGGGAGGAGCCCGAACGTCCTACGCCTGAGTGGGGGGAGCCCGAACGTCCACAGCCCAACAGGGAGGAGTCGGGGCGTCCACAGCCCAACAGGGAGGAGTCGGGGCGTCCACAGCCCAACAGGGAGGAGTCGGGGCGTCCACAGCCCAACAGGGAGGAGTCGGGGCGTCCACAGCCCAACAGGGAGGAGTCGGGGCGTCCACAGCCCAACAGGGAGGAGTCGGGGCGTCCACAGCCCAAAAGGGAGGAGTCGGTGCGTCCACAGCCCAAAGGGAGGCAAGTCGGGGCTTCCACAGCCCTGGGACCCAAGCCACCAGCAGAGGGAAAATGCCTGCTGGTTCAGCCCCAAGAGCCAGAAGGGGAGGAGTTACAGGCTCAACCCCCTGAAAATTTCTGGGGGGGAGAAGGGCAGGATGCTGGTGTCCCCCAGCAGCCTCTCGCTATGCTGCTGAAGGCAGCACGGCGTGCACATGCCCAGCCGCCACAGCAGAGGGAGCCAGCACCGCCAGGAGCAGAGGAGCTGGAGCTGCCTCTGCCTCCGCCACCACCACCGCAAGGAGCAGAGGAGCAGGAGCTGCCTCTGCCTCCACCACCTCCAGGAGCAGAGGAGCTGGAGCTGCCTCTGCCTCCACCACCTCCAGGAGCAGAGGAGCTGGAGCTGCCTCTGCCTCCACCACCGCCAGGAGCAGAGGAGCTGGAGCTGCCTCTGCCTCCACCACCGCCCGGAGCAGAGGAGCAGGAGCTGCCTCTGCTGCCCGTACCTCCGCAGGGAGTACGGTGGCCGGAGCCCCAGAAAGGGGAGCTGCCGGCCACGAAGAAGGGGGAGGAGGTCTGGAGACCACTTTCCCCAGCAGCAGTTTCGCTGCAGGAGTTCTTGTGGCCGGAGCCCCACAGGAGGGAGCTGCCGGCTATGAAGAAGGGGGAGGTCGGGGGACCACCTGCCCCCGCAGCTTTTTCGCTGCAGGACGGGACCAACAGGCTGTCAGCCGTGCCACTACCGGCAGGGGTGCTGACAGCATTGCCAGCCAAGGGCCCACTGAAGCCTCCCTTCCCAGCCCGAGACTTTGTCCTGGACTGCTGGGTTTTTAAGGGGGGAGGTGGCCGTTGAGGCCATGTGTGCTGCGCACAAGGGGGGGTATATGTGGCAAAGTGCCCCGCCCCTGTGTGCATTTGTGTGTTCTGTGTATGTATGTATGGGTGCGTATGTTGGTGTATAGATTGGTACACGGGATATAAACGGGTCTGTGTTTCACGTGTATTTAAAAAGTGTATATTTGTATTTAGGCACGGGATTGCACATCACGCACGTGCATTTAAAATATAATATGTGAACACGGGGTTTCACATAATGAATTCACGTGCTGGGATTCAAGTGAATAATTAATTAGTAATTGAATCCCAGCACAATAGTATATATAGACGCACATTTCTTGCACTCAGGGTTAGGTGTTCAGAGAGTGGAGAACGGGTGAGAGAGAAGGAGTAAAATCGTCAGCGTAATTATAAATATAATAAGTGTATTCTCACCGTGTTTGTTCGTCTCCGTTTCACCTGTGTGTTAGTGTCTAGTCGTTTTGTCTGTCTGTTTATTTTGGCGTCAAGTGCCGTGTCCTGTTTTGTATTCCATTGTTCAAACCTTTTATTTGTTATTAAACGCCGAGTGCAGCCATTGCACTCGGCTCATCATCACAACCACCGTCTCTGTCTGTGTATTCCTGTCTGGTCTGACGCCACCCACTCTGGCCGTCTTTGTGACAGGTATGTAACTTTTTTTTTTTTTAATTTAGTCGTTGCCAATTATTTTTATTATTTTCTCCCAATTTGGAATCCTCACCGCTACCACCCCGGCGCTGACTCGGGAGGGCGAAGATGAACACACGCTGTCCTCTGAAGCGTGTGCCATCAGCCAACCGCTTTTTTTCACACTGCAGACTCACCGAGCAGCCACCCAAGAGCTACAGCGTCGGAGGACAACGCAGCTCTCGGGCAGCTTACAGGCAAGCCCGCAGGCGCCCGGCCAGACTACAGGGGTCGCTGGTGTGTGGTGAGCTGAGGACACCCTAGCCGACCTAACACTCCCTCCCCCTGGGCGGCGCTCGGCCAATTGAGTGCTGCCCCCTGGAAGCTCCCATTCTAGGTCGACAAAGGAATAGCCTGGACTCGAACTCGCGACGTCCAGACTATAGAGTGCATCCTGCACTCCATGTGGAGCGCCTTTACTGGATGTGCCATTCGGGAGCACCTGGGTATGTAAACTTTTAACTACAACTATATATGTGAAGGCACCGTTGGGTTTGCTGTTGTGCATTCTGAATCCTGGAGTTAAAGGTGATATAAATGCTGGTAAAAACCGGCCTGAATGTTTTGTCCAGTGGTTAAGATGGACAGCACATGGTCCGCGGTTCACACCCTGCCTCCATCCCGTAATACACACACACCCTGACAAACACCTCCATACAGCCCTGACTGGCAGCTATGCCGTGGTTCTGAGACTGATGTTGTCAGGTGGGGACCGTGGACAGGTTTCTAAAGGGATGACTGACAGGGTAGTTGGGCCTGAAGCCACCTGGCTACATCAAAAGCGGTTTGAAGTATTAAGGACTCTGTGGTTAAGAAGCACTGTAATCACAGAATGTAAAGGTTTGAGCAGTTCCATTGAATAAAGCCTTCTTTTATTTGAACTTTCTTTAAACTCTGTAATCCAGCATCCTTGTATTGAGTCTCAATTTACATGGAATAGAGCCTAATTAAAGTCATGCAGCTTTTTTATTTCAGTTTCTTCACCAGTGTGTTACAAACTGGCAATCCTGCAAACTGATTGGCTGAATCAGTGTCTAACATTCCACTCAGTTATTATGGATTGATATTTCATTTTATTACTTTTATTCATTCATAATATCATTTTGGTAGCACTCTAGTTTAAAGACCCATTTTTAAAACATTAATAATGACTCTGTGTTATAAAGGATGTTGAAAATTGTGACAGAGACAGAATGATTCTTGGTGATAGATCTCCCTCCCGACCTGTGAGGGCGCTGTGTAAAGGGAACAGAGTGCTCTGGACTGGATGGCCAGACAATTAATTCCCAGAGTTAGGCAGAAGTTGGCCATCTAGAAAGGGGGCGGAGCTACGGTACACAAAATCATCAACTTGGAAGGGAAACGTTGTGGCAGCCGTGGATTGGAGGAGCGGTTGCAATCGTTAACCAAGGGGGCGTGATTGACGGTACAAAAGGGGACGTAGCGAGGTGATCTGTTCCTTTGTTATGGTTAACGCTAAACCGGAAGGAGAACCGTATTTGTGAATCGTGAGTGTTTTGTTTGTTGCCTCATGTCTAATTATACTTATTTGTTGTTATTAGACAGCTAACACGATCCGGAGCTGTTGCTAGAGGCCAGCACAAAACCTGGACATCACTGCACTTGTATCACAATTAATTGTAATTGCACCACGAGCACTACAGCACTCACCCAGGACTTGTGACCATGTTTGTATATTGTGTGTGTATTATAGACCGAGTTTATTGTTTCGGGACTGAATCCCTTGGTTTTTACTGAGCAATACACATAATTGTCTTGAGCACTGCATCACCTCTACACCTGTGCACTGCAACCACTTTGCCACAAAAATATATTTATTATTAAGAAGAAGAAGCTATTACAATACTGAGAGCATGTTACTAAGGTATTTAAAAAAAAAAAAAAAAACCTTACAATTACTTTGTAACATGACACAGCTTACACAACTAATTGGAAACTATGTTGTGTTTCTGAAAGGAGAATCCACTCTCTAATCACATATGTAATCAAACTGTTCCTATAAATAGCCCTATTGTCTACACTGCATTGTCGTTTCTTACCTGGCATTATGAATTCAGCTCCGCCAAACGATACTTCCTGCATCTCCACAGTCAGCAGACATAGGTCTTCAGCTAAGGGACATAGCAAGCGAACTTCTACTAGGCTCGCTTCCCGTCACAAATCATCTTTCAAAAATGATCAAGCTTGGACAATTCCGAGCCTTATTTATGAGAAACATTTCTTAAAGCGTCAGCACTTCCCGCTTCTTGACTTCAATCCTTCCATTTCCAAGCATGCCCCTCCCTTCAGTTCATTCCCATTGTGCTGCTTCTTGAATCTGATCCTTCAATTTCCAAGCATGCCCTCTCCCTTCAGTTCATTCCCATCACTCTGCTTCTTGAATCTGATCCTTCCATTTCCAAGCATGCCCCTCCCTTCAGTTCATACCCATCACGCTGCTTCTTGAATCTGATCCTTCCATTTCCAAGCATGCCCCCTCCCTTCAGTTCATTCCCATTGTGCTGCTTCTTGAATCTGATCCTTCCATTTCCAAGCATGCCCCCTCCCTTCAGTTCATTCCCATTGCGCTGCTTCTTGAATCTGATCCTTCCATTTCCAAGCATGCCCCCTCCTTCAGTTCATACCCATCACGCTGCTTCTTGAATCTGATCCTTCCATTTCCAAGCATGCCCCCTCCCTTCAGTGCATTCCCATCACGCTGCTTCTTGAATCTGATCCTTCCATTTCCAAGCATGCCCCCTCCCTTCAGTTCATTCCCATCACGCTGCTTCTTGAATCTGATCCTTCCATTTCCAAGCATGCCCCCTCCCTTCAGTTCATACCCATCACATTGCTTCTTGAATCTGATCCTTCCATTTCCAAGCATGCCCCCTCCTTCAGTTCATACCCATCACGCTGCTTCTTGAATCTGATCCTTCCATTTCCAAGCATGCCCCCTCCCTTCAGTTCATTCCCATCACTCTGCTTCTTGAATCTGATCCTTCCATTTCCAAGCATGCCCCCTCCCTTCAGTTCATTCCCATCACACTGCTTCTTGAATCTGATCCTTCAAGCATGCCCCCTCCCTTCAGTTCATTCCCATCACGCTGCTTCTTGAATCTGATTCTTCCATTTCCAAGCATGCCCCCTCCCTTCAGTTCATACCCATCACGCTGCTTCTTGAATCTGATCCTTCCATTTCCAAGCATGCCCCCTCCCTTTAGTTCATACCCATCATGCTGCTTCTTGAATCTGATCCTTCCATTTCCAAGCATGCCCCCTCCCTTCAGTTCATTCCCGATATCGAAGATCACCCAGCCCAATCCCCTCAGTCCGACTCGGATCTCCGTGATCCCGTTCCTAACCCCAAAGTTGCTACCAACGGCATTTCTAACGCAGACATCTTCCAAGCCATACAATCGCTCCAAACAACTGTTGCTGGCTTAGATCATTGCCTTTCCCTGGGGAACCGTCATAATTCATTTCCTCAGCCTCTCCGCATTTCCGATTCTCATTCAGCATCTCTCAGTTTTTCTGCAGCTTCTATTCAATCCTCTACTCCAGCCCAGCGCATCTACCGCTGCTCCCCATTCTTTCAACCTTTCCATGGCAGTCTCTACCTCTGAGTCTCTAATTTCAGCTACTCCCGACTTACACTCCTTTCCAGCAAACTTCAGGGTCAAATTCAGGAAGGTAAGAATGTAAATCTAGTTGTTTGTAAATCTAGTTGCTTTCTTCCCTTGATATTTATGACAATCGAGTTTTGGACTATGGCAATGTTTATATCGTCATGAAATCCAAAGACCCCTGTCTGTTTAAAAAGTTAATTTTCCCAGAGTTAGTTACAGCCTTCTGTATATTCAGAGACATTCTTTGTGACGCATATCCCATGCGCCGCTCGGAACTAGACGCCTACCTTAGCCTTCTGACCGATTTGGCCAAAAAACACAACGGGCAGGATTTTCAAAATACAGTGTTATTGTATTGAACTCACGGTATAGTAACGACAGCTTTGGTAGCAAGTGATTTTCAAACAAAATGTGTTAGTTAAATCAATCCGTTAATGCTTTGAAATTGAGTCAATGAGGTTGTTAATGAATGCATTTCTCGTTAAAAAGCTTAAATGTCGCAGGTCAAGTACATCACTTCCTGTCTCATCGACTAGATGTTAACGCATGTTAACAAGATCAAGAAAAATGAATGGAAGCAGAATTCGCTGTTATGGAAACTATTACCGTAGAGCAAGACGGCTCTCTCACCTGCGAGCTGTGGCCAAATAGAAATAAAAAATAATGGGAATATCTATTTTGTGTATAATTTGTAAACTTAATTTTAAATTGTGCGTTTTGTCATCCAGAATGTACATTTATTTAGAACACATATAAAATGCTGATTTACGAGGCTCGTGACACGGTTCTATTGGCTGGGGCTGGATGGTGATGTCAGGCGTTTTTGCGAACGCTGTGGTGAGTGTCAGAAAGCTAGCCCTAGAGCCGTCCCACGAGCTCCCCTGGTGCCATTGCCCTAGTGGAAGCTCCTTTTGAACGTATTGGAGTAGATATAGTGGGACCGCTAGAAAGGAGTGTGGCGGGATACACACACCTATTGGTCATTTTGGATTATGCTACACGTTATCCAGAGGCCATTCCCCTCCGATCTGCGTCTGCTAAGTCTGTTGCCAACAAGCTCGTGAAGGTTTTCTCCTGGGTGGGGATCTGCCAATTGTTCATCTCAAATCTTTTGTGGGTGTTTCCTTTCTGAATGTGTCATTAAAGGGTACATAAGGAACTTTTTAGTTTATTGTGTTATATGTTCCCATGTGTTGCTACAACTGTTTACGTAAGGTGTGTGTATTGTTTTTTTTTTTTTTTTTTTACATGTTGATCACTTTTTTAAACTTTTAAATTTCATTCCCTGCCTCAAGATGGCTTCACATGTACCCACATGGACCTTGCAGAACTACATTTCCCATAATCCTCCTGCTCACATATGTAACTGAGATGGATTTACCAGTGAGTACTTACCATTACTGAGGGTCTTTATTCACAATACCACCTACAACCCAACATGCAAGACCCCTTCTAGAGTATTCTGCTATTTCTTGAGCAGTTCCTGTAGTGTGGAAACCAATTTAAAATAGTTGTGCAAAGGTTTTTCAATATACCTATGAGTTTTACCACTGTTACATCTGACAAATTGAGAGGTGTCTATTCCTTAACATCCTCAGTTATACTCATACCAGCAGTCATTATGATGGTTACATTTTAAACAACATCAATATTAACATGAAAGACAAACTATCAGATACAACTCAAAACATCTGCACCGCTGAAACACTGTATTTAAATGAACAATTAAACACAAAAGGGTTTATTTTCTAACTTACCACATATAATGAAAGCACTGAAAAAAATGAAAAACTGTAATAAAAGAAACCTGTGTGTAAACAGGTATATGTACGTAATTTATTTTGAAATTATTTTCTAATTTAAAACGAAAGTAACATATGTTTTCTCTTGCGTGTGTCAGTGGGTGCAGCGCTGAATCCAGGTTGAGCTTGCAGCAGCCTGCTGCTTTGCAGTTTTCTGATCGAAATGTTTCTGCTGAAGTGCTGTGGCTTCAAGATGAAACCTCTCCTACTGATATGTTCCCTGGTGCATTCCTTGTACAAAACAAAGGGATTGATGGCTGCCAGGTCCAGTAGAGATAACAACAGGCTTGTATATAAAAAATAGAATATTGCAGGTTATATTCTAAATAAAAACATGTATTGTAAAATGCAGTCAAAATTACTGCTTTGGCGGTTCTAGGTGGGCAGGAGTATAACTTCCTTATTTTTGCGATCCTGCCTTTGAAACACCATCAGGGTATTTAATGCATGTATTTAGGGAAAATCATAAATGGACAACCACATAACTTTCAGACACACAAAGTAATTTAAATTTGAAAACCTCAAACCGTCAAAAATGACTGCTATGACGTTTCTAGTGTTGAAGGCCTGTTGACATCAGTGGTATGTGATGTATCGGTACGTCAGCTTATTTTACACTGGAGACGTTTTACCCAGATGTTCCATGTTTGACAAGGTTGACGTTCTTTGATTGGGAATGACATTATGGATGCTGTGATGTGATGCAGTGGACATTCATTTGAGTTACCAGATGCAAAAAATAGATTTGATTTAGGATGTGAACCAGAGACTTTGCGGTGGAAGGCCATTATTGTGCTGCTTGATTTGTCTGGAGAAAAAAATCATCCCATAAATTATTGAGCTGAAAATGTGGCACAAGTCAGAATAGAACACATTCTTATTGGGGGAAGATGCCACCTTCAACTCCCCAGTGACAGGACTGTGTGCAGCCAAGGTTCATGCTTATTATCTATTAAAAGCATCTTGCATTTCGATATGACCAAGGCAAGAAAAAACATGTACAATACATCACAATGAAGCATCATGTGCAATTCACAATACATCACAATGTCAGTTGACACGCCGCACAGGAGCACAGATTTAATAAACAACACACAGGCTGTCATTAGGGTATCAGCCATGATAGCCCTAGTGTCACATTTAATAAAGAAAACAAAACAAAGCTAAAATTAAAAGTTTGCCACACAAATGGCGAGCGCTAGTCCCACTAAAAGGAACGTCCCGCTCCAGGAAGCTACTACACTATACAAGCCCACTCTACACTGTTTGGGATCAGCATCCCCTAAACTGACCTACTTCTGGGCTCCAGGAGTCCCTGTATTGACTCCTGCCTCTTCACGCTGCCTTTTCACACAGCGTCAGCTGGGCAATGTCTTCACGAGCACCGTCTTGGAGTGGAAGGGTTTTGTGTAGTAGTTCCTGCAGAGTGGACTCTCTCCTAGTTGAGCTCTGTGCAATTCCACACGGAGTGAGTCTACCTGCTCAATTAGTTCCTTAGCAACGCGTCTCCTGTTGCACGTCCCAGCTATTTCCATAGAGGCACACATGCACTCCAAAACCAGCAAAAGGGTCTCCCTGTCACAACCATTCAATATTAATGTATCACACACTCTCTTAATAATATTCTGTTGCTCAGAACTGCCTGCTATCCAACATTTGGTCTTGGTTAATTTTCTCTACCCAAGGGAGCGTGAGTCTGAAAACAAGCACAAGAGGTATACTTGAAGGGTTTTTAGCCAAATCAGAGGCATTTAAGCTTCAATACCCATCAAACATAAGGAGAGAAAGCGCATCTGAAAATGATAATATAATTGGGAAGTTTTAATACATTCCTTAAAACCTTTAACTACTGAAGCTGGTTAAAAATTACCCACAAAAGAGCTTTAACATCAATAAAGCTTGTTGCTTGTGTTGATATTTGAATCTGGCATTGCGTGAGTTGCTTCGATTTTACCTTGTGACCTGAAACTGCTTTATTAAAGGTTGCTGTCACCTCTCCGTGTTCCCAGTGGGGTGGGGAGGAACTTTCATAACGCTTTCTGCACTATTTCCTTCTGTGTTTGTGCGCTGCTGTTACCTTTCACTGCTGCATCAGGTCTACCACTCGCACACAATCACACAGCTATCGCGTGCAAAGCTCCCATTCGAAAGCAAGCATATGTAGTCTTTTTCGCATGAGTAGTCCTTGTGATTGTGATGGAAACAGGCATGCATGGATTTAATGCAGGAGGAGTCGCCAGTGACGTTCTGCAACTACATGCAATGCAATCCTGTGGCAGAGCTTCAGAAATGAGTGTGAGACCTAAATCAGAGGCTTTCTGCACACAGAAGAAATGGTATCTACTAAACTATGATATGTTTTAATAAATAAATAAATCAGCTGAGCTCTGTACACCTCAGCTTAGCCCATGTATAATATTATTTGTTTATTTAGCAGACGCCTTTATCCAAGGCGACTTACAGAGATTCGGGTGTGTGAACTATGCATCAGCTGCAGAGTCACTTACAATTACGTCTCATCCGAAAGACGGAGCACAAGGAGGTTAAGTGACTTGCTCAGGATCACACAATGAGTCAGTGGCTGAGCCGGGATTTAAACCAGGGACCTTCTGGTTACAAGCCCTTTTCTTTAACCACTGGACCACACAGCCTCCTATAAAAGACTGGTTGTTGATTGGTTACTAGAGGAACTGCCCACTGGGTATCACTGCTTAAATAGCTCTCTCATCATTGGGACAGGCTTTTTCCACGGTCTCGGGACCTCCTGCAGAGAAGAAATGAAACACAAAACTTATTCTGAAAGTATCAAAAGCAAGGTATATACGAGATAATTAACACTGAAACAACTAGCTTCAATCCAATACAGATAACGCAATAGTAACAGTAAGATTTAGAAAGGAAATGCCATGCAACACTGAACTAGTTTAACAAAACCGGAAAGGAATAGCTTGTTTGCAATGGTGCCTTCATTTTTCTGAAATGTGTTACATTTACTCTGTTGCTCCCACTAAAAAAATCCCATTATCATTGGCATGAAGAATGGCCCAATCATTCACAGGTTTGCTATTTCATGTTTGCAAATTGTCTTGAAAATTATTAAGGCCTGCCAAGGGTTCTCTCACGCATGACAGCCAATTTGTTTCTCTTACATACAATTGCTACCATCAAATAAGCCACTTTACAACCAACAAGAGTGTTAATCTGTGTGTTTCCTTGTAAAAGTGTCCCATAGTAAAGTGTAGTAAAGCACAGTGAAAGAATGGTAAAGCATAGGTAAGCATTGTAATGACCAGCAAGGTATGGTAAAGTATATTAAAAAACCATGCCAAACCAGGGCAAACTATGGGAAATTCACAGTGTAACCATAGGAAAAACATGGTAAAAATACAAACATACAGTGCAAAAATACTGGGGTAAACTTTTATAAGGTTTTTTGTATAATGTGCAACAGGGTTTGAAAAAACACTAACATGAACAAGTCACAGGATTACTGTCCAATGTCTGACATGTTGGCATCCTTTTATAAATATACTAGAAATTAAAGTACTTTGACAAAATACATTAATATTAAATACATCTCCTTTTTTAAATTGTGGATATCTACAGCGTCAGTATCAAGCTATTAGAAAATCACCGATATTAGTAATGACTAAGGGAATATTTTAGATTACAAGAAGATAATGACACAAAATGCAGCTTGGAAGGGACTTTATTCACAAAACTTTTTATCAGGCCACTACATTTTGGAGTGGCATGCAACTAATGCGACATCATTCTTTGTGTGGATTCTCCTTCATTTCAATCAGCCGCTCCCCATAATCCTGGGAAATCGTTATGTATCCGTGTCTGCGTAGAAAGATGTATGATACCAATTACATGAAAAAGATCCGTGAAAAAAAGAAATGCAGCTTTCTATTGTGTAATAGCATACAGAATAAGACTACAGATATTACAATTAAGTCCAACAGTCTGAATCTTTCAGTTAAATAAACAGAATTTAAATAAACAGACAGACAGTTAGATGAGAGATGTATAGAAAACAGACTTACACACAGAACCATGAAACTGCATTTTGTCATCGCTATGTGACAGGAAAGACATTTTTAATGTGGGTTTGTGGAACAAATGTCCTATGGTAACATTTTGAACCCCAGAGTAAATGTGGTCAAATATATGGTAAAAACAAATATACAACCATTGAAGTATTTATTAAGCATTTGTAAACTGTGTTACTGCCATCAGTCTTTTTATATACCGTTTAGGTAATATACTGTAATATAAAGTGTTACATCTTATGGGTGTTCTGCTAACTGTGAATGCCATTCCTTATCATGCTCTCAATGGGAAATACAGCAGTGTGTAATAGTTTGATCTACAAACTAGAAAATAACTACAATATTATTATTATTATTATTATTATTATTATTATTATTATTATTATTATTATTATTATTATTATTATTATTATTATTATTTGTCCCCTTCCACCCCACACAGAAATTACTTGGCCTGTCACATGACTGCTCAGTTCTCTGTCTATATTAGCAGAAACCACAGGCATCTGGCATGTTTTGCCAGAAATGATGTGCTAGTGTGCTGAACTCTCTGAATTTAAAAAGGGGGTTATTGCCAGTAGACATCTAGCAGGTGCTAGCATTACAAAGACAGCTCGGATCTCTGGAAAAGCATGCCGTTGTGTATCTCTGCCATTTCAGAAGTGGTAAATGTCCCAAGCCATGACATCAGAATTGAGGTTTTAAAGCAAAGCGGAGTGACGGGAATAGGAAGCAGCTCATATGAACAGAAGCACCTCCCTGCACAATCGGTCTATTCAGCAAGCCATTGGAATGGAACTTAACCTGACTGGATAATATGGGGCAGAAATGCCCTCAGAAAACATTACATTTCAAATGGATACTGGTGCTTATAGCTGTGTGGTGTAGACAACATAAGGTAGAATTAAAATACTACATCATGACAGGAAGGGTGGAGGGGGCTGCGCAGGTGACGCTGATGAAAAGGGAAAGCGCGTGTTCAAGATACTAACAAATACCTAATAAACTTGATATTTTATGGTAAGAAATTAGCCTAGATAAAAGAGAAAATTAGTAATATCCACACATTGTTTTTTTGTTATTATTATTATTATTATTATTATTATTTATTTCTTAGCAGACGCCCTTATCCAGGGCGACTTACAATTGTTACAAGATATCATATTATACATTATATCACATACAATTACCCATTTATACAGTTGGGTTTTTACTGGAGCAATCTAGGTAAAGTACCTTGCTCAAGGGTACAACAGCAGTGTCCCCCACTGGGGATTGAACCCACAACCCTCCGGTCAAGAGTCCAGAGCCCTAACCACTACTCCACACTGCTTATTATTATTATTATTATTATTATTATTATTATTATTATTATTATTATTATTATTATTATTATTATTATTATTATTATTATTATTATTATTATTATTATTATTATTATTATTATATTTCTTAGCAGACGCTCTTATCCAGGGCAACTTACAATTGTTACAAAATATCACATTCTAAAATATCACATTACAGATAAGAGCAGTTATAAAGTACAATAAAATCAGTAGCAAATAATATCAAGTTCAAATAAGAGCAAAATAAAGAATGTAGTAAATAATTACCTTTAAGAGCGAATTCGACTAAGAGCAGTTAATTTATAGTAAAAATATTTGCTTATACAAGTGAAGTCCAGTAAGAGCACTTAGTAAGTACGATAAATGGATGAGAATGATTTCAAATAAGAGCAATTACAACAACAAAAAAAGTGACAGTACAAGGCTGATAATCAAGGTGGTGAGATGAATCCTTCTTCACTCTGTACCTCAGTGATGGATGGATCAATGTAAAGCACCTCATTAATCCTGTGGTGACTGCCGTCCACAATGACAGGGGCCTGCTTTACATGTGGATGACATAGCCCATTGATTTCACTTAAAGGTAGAGGTAGACCACAGTCTTGTACGCTTTCATTTTGGATGACCTGGTACTCCCTACCATTCAGCAATGCCTCCTTGCTACCAGATAATAATCTGCTGATCCACAGGGCCAGGGTGGTCATCCAATGGCTGACTGAACATTACACACTGTGGGGGAACCCTTGACCTTCCCCCAATTGATCCTCTCTGAGGTCGTTTGGAGTGATGGAGGTTTTTTCTGAGACCACCTATAAAGCGAATCTATTTTGGCATAAATCGTACCTGCAGTGCGTTTGACACTCACTGTTTAGGTCTTGTTCAATTTAAAGAAACACACTTCACTGCTAAAGTTCCTTTTTTTTTTACCTGCCTGCTGTTTTAAAAGAATCCCTCAGTTTAAACATCTTGTAACCTGTAGTAAGGAGAGAGGCAGGGCCTCACTGGCGGTCTGAAATAGCATTAAGATTAAGGGAAATAGGGTGTTCAAGTTATAATGAAAGTGCACTCTACACAAAGAAAAGTATAATAGTGATTTTAGAAAAATGACTTTTAATCAGACTGTTTGCTCACCGCAGACAGACCTGTTGCCTGCTGCCTTCTTTGGGCTGACATCAAAAGGAAAACTCAAGTGAGCTCATTAACACTGAGCACTGATGGTATATTCAAGACACACAGAATGAATGATCAGCAGGACACTGCTAGGGTGGCTTGTATTTGTCAGACAGCGATCAAAGCCTGAGCTTGTTTGTTTTAAGGGGAAACACACTGCAACAGAGGGTCTGAAATAATTGACCCAAGTTGTGTGCTTTACAATCTAGATTAATCCTGATGATTTACCAGCAAACGAAAACATGTTCTCCTTTACTGGATGCTGCCAGTTTGAAGAATTAGCATCTCTTAAAATAAAAGAAATGATGCGGACAGTGTTAGAGTAAGCCTAGAGAAAACAGTGGCCCCACAACACTTTGAACTGCAGGCTCAAATGCTGCACTGTTGAAAGTAATTGACAAAAGCAATTAGAATGCCACTTTGTTGTGTAGTGCCTGGCTGTGGCAATAGATATCAGATGCCTAGAGGGTGGAACTGATATGGCTGAGTGCCAGAAGGGGCCTCATCCTGTTGCACATTGCTGTTCAAGCAATGCAGAGTAACACATTCGCTTTCTCAGACAGCAGGGACTGGCTTTTACATACAATGCCACCCCCCTCCCAGAGAAGCAAAATCCCTTTGTCAGAAACATAACCAAGCCCCCGGTACACTGCTGCTCAAAAAGTAACAAATGATTTAGACTAAGACTGGGAATGGGCCATTTACTCATACCCGCTCATTATATGTTGGCACGTCTGTATAGATAATTGCACCCTTACTTAAAAAAAAAAACCAATAAATTTAAATGAGCAAACTGTCTCGCAATGCAACGGTATCCCCAAAAATCACCTCATTACTCTTTTCCACTGTAGGTCTGGAAGGGTATTTCTTTTTCATTTTACCCCTAATAATTTTGTTTTCAGCAATGATGACTGGCTTCAGGCAATAAGCCTGGCAGCCACTATTTTGCAGTTGTAGTAAATGGATGATATTTGGGGTTCCCACTGCAATTAAAAAAAAAATTCTCTTGACATTTAAGTCCAGTACTTACTGCATAATGTTGAATTAAATGCAGATGTATCTGGTAAGATTACTGTGTATTAGATTCCAAAGCCTTTAGTTCCTATAGTATCAGTATTGCAGTATTTCAGATTAAGCCATCTGCCCATCTGCCATTATGGACACAACACTTTGATCTAACAGGCACACATGTATACATGGGCAGCTTTGAGGACCCCTCCTCCTTCCCAGTCATGGAAGTCATGGAATGTCTCCCGAGGCCTCAGCTTCCAAGGTCTCCATTTTCAGGTCAAGGGAGAGTGTGAAATCCCTTCCTATCTCTTCAAAGCAGCCCTAACCCCTCTGTGAAATCCACTTTCTCCAGATCTATTCACTCATTCATATGCGGATGCAAGCTGTTACCATTAAATGGCCAGCAGGTGCTATTTGTGCGTTTAGATTGGTCTGGGGTAAGACCCTTATAAAAGTTTACTAAGGTACACCATGGTCAAAGCATATCAGAGTGTTGTGAAGCAGAGGAAAAACATGCTTATTGTCAAGTAAGTGTTCAAAAATATATTTTTGCAATATACAATCATGTGAAATGTATTGGTTTGTTATCCCTGGAACATATCAGTATACAAAAATGAAATGGCATACATATTTAATATTATGTATGGTATATATAGATAGATAGATATTCACAGCAATCATCCCAGACCTCCGGCCTTGCATTGTGTGAGTGTGTTGAGCACTGGGTACTGCATGCATGCTCTGTATCTGCGAGATTGATAATGATCATTGATTGTGTGAGTGTGTTGAGCACTGGGTACTGCATGCATGCTCTGTATCTGCGAGATTGATAATGATCATCAGCAGTGTGGAGTAGTGGTTAGGGCTCTGGGCTCTTGACCGGAGGGTTGTGGGTTCAATCCCCAGTGGGGGACACTGCTGTTGTACCCTTGAGCAAGGTACTTTACCTAGATTGCTCCAGTAAAAACCCAACTGTATAAATGGGTAATTGTATGTAAAAATAATGTGATACCTGTATAATGTGAAATAATGTATAATGTGATATCTTGTAACAATTGTAAGTCGCCCTGGATAAGGGTGTCTGCTACGAAATAAATAATAATAATAATAATGATCATTCATTGTGTGAGTGTGTTGAGCACTGGGTACTGCATGCATGCTCTGTATCTGCGAGATTGATAATGATCATTGATTGTGTGAGTGTGTTGAGCACTGGGTACTGCATGCATGCTCTGTATCTGCGAGACTGATAATGATCATTGATTGTGTGAGTGTGTTGAGCACTGGGTACTGCATGCATGCTCTGTATCTGCGAGATTGATAATGATCATTGATTGTGTGAGTGTGTTGAGCACTGGGTACTGCATGCATGCTCTGTATCTGCGAGATTGATAATGATCATTGATTGTGTGAGTGTGTTGAGCACTGGGTACTGCATGCATGCTCTGTATCTGCGAGATTGATAATGATCATTGATTGTGTGAGTGTGTTGAGCACTGGGTACTGCATGCATGCTCTGTATCTGCGAGATTGATAATGATCTGATGATGATCTTTCTCCTGGGGCTATCACCCCTGAAACTAACAGGCATCTAGAGCACCAAACTCTTTAGAAACATGCAAAAGCATGTTACTGTACACTGATACATTACTGTATTCCAAAATAAAAGCGTTACAATCAGTGTCTTACCTCTTGTTAGGTCTATAGACATTATTACTGCCCCTTTTTGTGCTGAGGATCGTTTTAGAGATTAAACTGCTGCATCTGGGCACCTTTACTGTAGATCACACAGTATGACTGCATCAAGACCTTTGGAGTGAGGTGGAGTTGTGGGAAGCAGCAGTCACTTCTATAGTGTTGTTGTCTTTGGAATGTCTACAGGTACTGACACACTGTACTGTGTTAACTATTTCAATTGGCTTTTAATGGATGCATTTTTAAACTAACTTGACTCAGTCACGCAGTAACCTGAAGGTAACCTCTGCAGGTATAACCTATACAGAAATGTGTACACGTGATCCATGTAATTCAATTTCCTTTTTGTTATTCAATCATAACCCAACACAAAACACTGCCAGAAAAAAGAAAATCCAAAGCAACATAAAATAGCGTCTTAATTTAAAACACACACACAACACTCCCCCGCTATCTCACGATCGGATACTTCACGGATTTGAAAACACTTACGACACTCCCCCGCTATCTCACGATCGGATACTTCACGGATTTGAAAACACACACAACACTCCCCGCTATCTCACGATCGGATACTTCACGGATTTGAAAACACACACAACACTCCCCGCTATCTCACGATCGGATACTTCACGGATTTGAAAACACTTACAACACTCCCCCGCTATCTCACGATCGGATACTTCACGGATTTGAAAACACACACAACACTCCCCGCTATCTCACGATCGGATACTTCACGGATTTGAAAACACACACAACACTCCCCCCGCTATGTCGCGATCGGATACTTCACGGATTTGAAAACACACACAACACTCCCCGCTATCTCACGATCGGATACTTCACGGATTTGAAAACACACACAACACTCCCCCCGCTATGTCGCGATCGGATACTTCACGGATTTGAAAACACTTACAACACTCCCCGCTATCTTACGATTGGATACTTCACGGATTTGAAAACACACACAACACTCCCCCCGCTATGTCGCGATCGGATACTTCACGGATTTGAAAACACTTACAACACTCCCCCGCTATCTCACGATCGGATACTTCACGGATTTGAAAACACACACAACACTCCCCGCTATCTCACGATCGGATACTTCACGGATTTGAAAACACACACAACACTCCCCCCGCTATGTCGCGATCGGATACTTCACGGATTTGAAAACACACACAACACTCCCCGCTATCTCACGATCGGATACTTCACGGATTTGAAAACACACACAACACTCCCCCCGCTATGTCGCGATCGGATACTTCACGGATTTGAAAACACTTACAACACTCCCCGCTATCTTACGATTGGATACTTCACGGATTTGAAAACACACACAACACTCCCCCCGCTATGTCGCGATCGGATACTTCACGGATTTGAAAACACTTACAACACTCCCCGCTATCTTACGATTGGATACTTCACGGATTTGAAAACACTTACAACACTCCCCGCTATCTTACGATTGGATACTTCACGGATTTGGTTCATTCATTGTTAAGCTATGTTGACGATGAAATGCATGGGTACATGTGTAATGATCCTTCACTCATTTTATATGTCATGTGTAATTCAAATAGTGAAATAATGCTGCAGCCTTCAATACAGTATACCAATACATTATCACTGCAGAAAATAGAAAAAATCAAGGAGCTGGATTGAATACCTTCCTTAAATTACTTTAGAAAAATATGTTACAAAACATGTGTAGCAGCAAGTTTAGAGTAGCCTAGTAATTAAAGCATAGTGCAATGTTGGTGTGCAGCACACATTTAGAATAACCGGATCTGAAGCAGAAAGGGCTGAATAAACAGAAGACTTTTTTAATAAGAGCATTTTACAGTTTCACAGGTTTTTGGCGCATGTTTGTGTCCCCCTCTTTGTTGTCCAGTGAAGGATTGCTTTTTAAACGGGTCAGTTGGTGGCAATGAACACAGACAAAATATTTTATCAGCCCCTATACAGTCCAAAAAAATCAATTTGCCGGTTTTGCTATTGTAAGGAAACAGTTACCCATGAACTATTGGATTAGCTTTGTTAACGCGATGCAGTTAACATCAAAGATCTCAACGACGATTTGCATTCTTTCAACAGTGCATATCTTGAGCTTTCTCTTTTAACAATATCCACTTGAGTCGCTCTATTCTGAGACTTGTTTTTATTGTTAAACAACCAGCAGTAATATGCAGTCGAGAAGTTTAGGATGAAATCATCGCGTTAGACAAATAAACCCAGCTTCGCTCAGATTACTGCTTTGGGAAAACAGTAAGAAAATCATTTCTGTCTGCCCGGCACAAAAACGACTGGAAATCTGGAAGAAAAATATTATTTTAGACTTCGCTGTGTGAAATATCGTTTAAGAGGACCCTTGTTTTGCGTTTGAAGTTTTTTTTTTTGCTTGCAGGATTTTTGAGTCCTTGGGTCAAACTCTAGCGATTGTTCCTGAGTCTTAATAAACTTTTCATAAGGTTTCCTAATGCGAGATTTTGTTGTCTAAGAAAACAAGGGATGTCAAGCCAAAAGTTAGAAATGTTACAGACCACTGGCGCTCGTGGGTTTAAATATGAAAACGCTCTTAAGGTGAAAGGATAGACTTTTAGAAAACAAAGTTTACGTTTTAAAACAATTACTAACATGCTTTATGATGAAGAGTCATGTTACTTCAATTAAATATTTTCCAAGCCAATTCTCTTAACTTTCCATGTGAAGCCAAACAGGCAGATTGCAAAAAATGCAAAATACATTATTTTTGTATGCATAGTTCATAATGATATACAGAATACGTGTGTCGGTATGGGTTTCCTATACGATTGCATAAGTGAATAATGGTAGCTGCTTATTATGTTATGGATGGTTGAATATATAGTAAACAGTAGCTAACTTTCCCTTTAAAAACAAGTTAAAGATATTCAACTGGAACATGACTTTCTGTGAATGGTCTTCAGAACCGTTTTATGTATTTATTTATTTGAATTTCTATTCATAGCGTGTGGGAGTTGATGCGGACGCCACAGTTTGGACCACACAAGTTACAGGTCTCAAGCAGGGCTGTTCAGAGCGGAGCTACCATTTTCTTCCGGTAATATGAACAGATTTGGAAAATAAGAGTTATTTCTTTTGCTCAACTAACATCGTTTAGTTACTTCTGGGAATTAAAAGGAAAGCCTTAAAATAAGAAATATTTCCTTATTGAATACCGAGTTGTCACTCTGCATGTTCTTATTTGTCGTGAGTACATTGAAGTGGGTTATTTGGTTTACACATTATACCACATATTTTTATACATTTGCCATATACAGAACATATTTATACAGGCTAGAAAGGAAGGAAGGCGCTAAACAATCCAATTTAGATCTGATGGAAGTAATTCGGAATCGAATAAAATTATGTTTGGGATTTCGTTTTAAATTTTTAATCTAGTTTTATTTTAATCCCCAAAGAAATGTTTGGGTTTTAAACTCACTGTTACTCTGATTATTAGCCTACTGCTCCTATAAATCAGCTTGGCTCCGCTGGGGAAAAAAACTTGGAAGGTTTCGCTAATGTTTTCTCCCGAAGGAGTTTAATCACATCCTCTCATGGGCTTCGAGAAAAACGGACCTTCTAACAAATAAATAAATAGTTTCGTTTCATGTGCTAAAACGGTTGGCTCTTTCTCCACTCTGAATGAGACCATTCAATACAGGTATATTTGGACTTTGTATAATAATCTGAACGAGCAGCAGACTTTTCCTTCCTTTTCTGCAAAACCGATGGGCAGCTGTTGTAAGTAAACCAAGTGAAAGCAGACCCCCGGAAAGTATGTATGTGTGTGTGTGTGTTTATATATATATATATATATATATATATATATATATATATATATATATATATATATATATATCGCCTTTTTTCAGCCTGGCCAAACCACGGCTGTGTTGCGTGCTGCACCTTTTCTGTGTAGCACAGAGACGCGCTCACACACTGGTATTCTCAAGGGAAGCCCACGTGCACATGTTCTATTCCTGCGAGCTGCTTCTCGTGGACTTGACTAATATGTCAGTAGAAAACATTCCCCAGCAGGGCACTACAGCCCGCTAGAACAACAAACGGAGCCTTTTTTCTTGTTTGACTTGAATCCCAAATCAGTCTGACAGAATAAAATTAATAAACACTTAAATTATTACAAATTATGCACAGTACTGTATATAGTGAAAAAGTAACTGTATAAATTTGTTTGTTTGTTTTGTTTGGGAAATACTAAACGTCTTGGTAAACCTTGTGTCAGTTTTTTTTTTTTTTTTTGTAATTATGTTATGCAGTCACATCCCAAACCCTATGGTTGGATACAAATTGACTCAAACGCATGTCTTTATTTAATGAGGTCCTGTGTTTGATAAACATTAGATGGCGCCTTGTCTTTCAGTGGGTCTTATTATTATTATTATTATTATTATTATTATTATTATTATTATTATTATTATTATTATTATTATATTCATTCAGGTATTTAATTTGTTACACTGTGTTAACTATTAATATAGCCTATTTTCTTTCTTGAATTGTCTTCTGGTATGAAAATGATCACATGATTATTTTTACAATAATAATAATAATAATAATAATAATAATAATAATAATAATAATAATAATAATAATAATAATAATCTCTCTCTCTCTCTCTCTCTAAAGTAGATAAAATATTTCCAACTTTCAAAAAGACACCAGTGGAAACGTTTGTATGTCAGACTTAAGTTTTGAATAATTTTACAACCCTGTAGGAATTCACACAGTAATGTTCTGTTTTATTACGTTTAAAGGAAAACACGGGTGAGTTATATACAAAATTTAAAATACATAACAAAACGGTTTTATCCTAAATAAAACATTTGACCCAAACGGTGTGTTTTATATGATTTACCGAACACACTCGGGAAGCTCGTGCAAAGGCGACTTTTCAGAAAAGACTAGGGCCTACAATTCATTATAACCCAACGAGGCACAACTCTACCCAAGAACTGAACTGCTCCTGCAACTATACGCTGTTGCAGTTGTATAGTGTGTTGTATAGAGTACCGGAACCATATATAAAAACAAAACCTGAACACGATAAGACATATAGAGCGGTTAGAGTTCATAGCTACACAGACTAACCGGGTGTTTCCTCAGAGGATAAAAGCAAACAGCTCCACAGACCCAGACCTCTTTCATGGACCTGACTTGAGTCACTGGAGCTCATGTGCAGAACCTGCACCTAACATTTTACGTGCAGCTTTTTAACTTGTAGATATCTCGTTGTCATTAACTGTCATGTCTATTTTTATTCGGCGTCAATAATCCCAGGGTCGATCTAATTCTTGTCGGACTTCAGGGAAGTCCCGGGGCACCATGCAAGGCTGTGTCAGTTTTCATTGGACTGCATTGTGTATTGTTTTGCTTTTGCATTATGTTTTGTTTTGTTTTGTTAAATTAGTAATAGTTCACAACTTGCAATTTAAGGATAAATAAAGAGTTAATATATCACGAATCACAATTTTCCTTACATTAACTTAAAAGTCTTCATAGATTATTTGAAACAGGAACATTTGTAACCCGCAACAAATCTGTCAATCTTTAGGCTACCTAGTTGAAGTTGTATGTATGTATGTATGTATGTATGTATGTATGTATGTATGTATGTATGTATGTATGATCCCTTAAGTTTTAATAAAACCATAAGTAACGTCAAATCACAAATCACGCATATAAGCTTCATGGCGCAGACTGTATCGCATTTAAAGTCATTGCAGTATGTGCATTAGCTCTTAAAATGTTTTAAAAATATAATAATAATAATAATAATAATACTAATAATAATAATAATAATAATAATAATAATAATAATAATAATAATAATAATAATAATAATAATATTCGGTCATAGGAAATGCAATGTGCACTTTTGACGCACATTTCGTTGTAACCTTGTCGCGTTTAATTTGAATGTGCTTTATTTTGAAGTCATTCTGGACATGTATCTCAAGCGTGAACACATTTCTTTCAGGCACGGCCTCTCACATCTCCACACACGAACACAATAAAACCCGCATATCATTCACATTATAGAAATCCACGCATTTACCCTGACAGAGCCAGCATTAAAGCATGTAATCGTGGGTATCGTCATAACGGTAACCACAGGCCCATAGAAGCGCATAGTCCCCAAGATAATCGACATTTGGGATCGAATTCCACACGGACAACTTCCTACATTGCATCAATTAAAATTGTAATCACGTTTTACAAAAAGCGGTAGGTATATATTATCTACTATTAAATCCACAAAGTTACTATAGGCCTAATGGTTTCTTTTTTTATTCGTGTACAATGTAAGCACGTGTGGAATGTTTGCTTCAAGTGAATGCAACATGTTCTAAGCACTGAGCTGCAGTTAACATGCATGTATTAAAAAGGGTGTTACTATAGGGCGCAGGGGTCAGTGAGAATGACAGATTACACATTTAAAATGTATACAGCAAAACCTCAAATCTATAACCAAAAACACAATCCAGCTAGTTTCAAGCTGCCTGGGACAAACCTACAGTTAAGTCATTTTACTGACAGGCTGTTTTAATACGTGTACAATATTTTCATAATTTATAACATGCAGCATTAAAGCACCCTATGCATTTTCGATCTTGTGTTATTTTTTGGGCTTTCAGCTTAATATATGAATGCTTCAAATTTGTGGAAACTTTTTACGCCAACCCACAAAATGTCAAGTTTCTCAAAAATAGCTAACTTGAATGTGAGCGGATGTGTTGCCCTGTCACTCTGAAAGATTAAGAGAGGCTATGGACAAGTCTTAGCTGATTATTGTTCACTGCTGGAAAGAGTTTAAGGAAGCAACGGATCCTAAAACAGGTATGTAAAGCATTAACCCTTAGTGCGCAAAGGAACGCGGGATCTGGGTAGGCTGAGAATTTAAGCTCTACCATGACAGTAGCCAAATATTTCTAGGAATCTGAAATTTATCAAACTCACTTCTAAAACTATTTTTTTTTTGTACAATGTGGCTACGTATTATTATTATTATTATTATTATTATTATTATTATTATTATTATTATTATTATTATTATTATTATTATTATTATTATTATTTCTCACCACTTCTATTTAATTATGCTAACACTTGCAGAAAGATCAAAACAAAGTGTATATTTTAATTGTTTTTTAATACTCCTTTAAGTCTCATATGTCATATTAAACAGCAGCTTAGGTCGTTATTTTTGTCAAGTCGTTTAATCGTACTTTTCTCGTGTGTGCTCCTAAACCCTTAAAACTGCACTATATCTCTGTAGTATTTTTTACACTTTTTTTTATTAAGATTTTGTTTTCTTTACTATTGAGACATAGATATGTTTACGTGCAACATTTTCCACGCGTCGTTGACGCTGTACGTATGGGTTGGATCTGTATACAGCGAGGTGCTGAATCAATCGCATTCAGAAACGAAGACGTCAGTTCTACAGTCACCCTAATGGCACTTTATAAATATAGCTGATCAGCCAGTGACGCGTGTAAATCTCCCATGCTTAGAGATGGTGAATAAGTAGAATGAACATGTATTAGGTTAGAAGGTAGAAGACCAATACAACAAATGCAAGTGTGTCACTATTAAAGTATCTGCATATTAAACAGTTAAGCACCCGCTTACCTGCCCAGCGTCATGGTTATACTCTTAAAGAGAAAGGCGTACACAAACACATTGGACACGCCTACAGCTGTGAAGTAAAATACGTGTAATTCACATCGGCTAGATAGCATGTTTTCAAAGCTTCTTTTGGGCACAATAACTGCTTTAAAATTAAGTTCATTTTCATTTTTGGTTTCTTGCCACTTAATTCATGGTGTTTTTTTTTTTTTTTTTTTAATAATGATTTAGTGACATAAAACAGGTTGGTAACTAATTTTGAGGTTCAAAACCATCCAATCTCTTTATAGAGTCAATCCAAACCTGGGATCCTTTTTGGCTATATGAATCTGTTCAAGTCCCATAAACTACCTCAAGTAATACCCTCGAAACTTTTAGGGCATTGAGACCGTACATATAAAGTCGTGCATTTGCATAGCATTAATATGTTGCCCTATACGGCTAAACAAATATACACAATAGGTCGAATATTATCCTTTATGAACCGTGCACCCTGTCTCTAGGGCTTTTGGAGAGAGAACGTTTGTAAATGGGTTAATTACCTTTGCCTGTAAATTAGATCAGTCAGTGGCCCCTTTTCTACACAGTTCCGAACGAAAATATATATTTTTCTGTTACAAAAATACTTAGTCACTACTGAGCTCGCTTTAAATGTGATTCCACCCCCCCCCCCCCAGACACACACACACAGACACACACATGCACACATACGAATTTTAAAAAGGAGATACAGACCAGAGGCAGTTCATTTAAACGGCGGCGAGCAAAACCAGGAAAAAAAAAGAAGAAAAATCATTTCCTTGACTTCGGGCGAAACAGGCCCGTCTGCTTTCTTCACCACACACAACAGCTTTACTGTTGTATATAATTCTCTAGCTCTGCAACACAACACACATATTTCCCTGTGGCTGTGGACTAATTTGTGTTTTAAGTGGAACAAAACAACCATTCATACTGCCAGAGCATGGAGGAAGCTGTTGTGTATTAATATTTGTACATTATGTAGCATAAGAGTTAGCCAGAAGGCTTTACCACCGGAGTCGAATAACATGCCAAAGCAATGTCTTGCTGTCAGAGACTGATTACAACATTTTATACACTGCAGGGCAGGTGATTTTAAACCAATTTCTCCAATTACCAACCTCTCTATCCATGTGGACCACCTTGAGATGAAGCCAAAAGCGTCATGTTTCTCAACATGCATACATGAGCTTGAGTTTGACGGTAAAGACAGATGTGCGCTCTCTGAGTGGCTATACACCCTTGCATTGAATTTGCGTTTCAAAGTTTCATTTTTTTTAAACTAATTTCAGAGTGCACCAAAGCCCCCTGTGACTACAGGGCTCACACAAATCTAGACCTACCTGTAGCGCACATCTGATCCCCATATGCTCTCTTCTCTCCTCAATGAATATCCCATCTTACTGCATTGCAATTACCTCACACGTGCATCTTCAAACATTGCTACCTGACCACAAAAATGCACCGAAAACGCAACATCTGCACTTGTCTACAAATTAACCCCCTGTTGTTTTACCAAATATATCGACTGCCCTCTTGACATCTGTAGCACGTGATGATAAACACGAACATAATTCCAAAGCTAAACCCTCTGCGACCTAAACGCTCTCCCTGCTTTTCGTGTTTTTTAAGTCAAAATTCTCTAGATGGGTATCAGCGAAATCGTCTATTTATTCCAACTGAAGTTAACAAGTGAGTAAATCTGTGTAGTTTAGGCCCACTTATCAGATCGTTTTCTGGGAATGGCGTATCTAGTTTTATTGAAAGATAGGCTATACACTTTTCTCTCTCTCGCTTTTTCGCATAGGATCTAATGTAATGACTGTGTAAATGTCTTTTGACACACATAATGAAGGGTCGTTAGCAGTACAAAGTGTGTCAAGTCCCATGCTTAGTTCAAGGGAATAGTTTGGTGTCATATTAAAATTGCTGTACATGTAAACCAATTTTCTCGACAGAATGGTAAACACAGACTCGACTGAACGGCTAGATGAAAAAACAGATGGGATATCACAACCATTTCCCCAAACTGCAACAGACTTCTAGGCCAATTAAGAATGGTTTGCTTTCCATGGCAAAGGAAATAGCTTCCCATGCTGCTAAATGTCACATAAATAAACCCAAGGCACAAAATTACCACTTTTTCCGCCACAAACGTGTTCAATACACTTTTAAAAAATCGCTAAATGTAATAGCTACAACTATGAACCCAAATGAATAACGTTTTACTATATGCTGTAGGCTGTGGTATTGCTGGGATGTAATCAATGCATCAACTCTGCATGTCACAAAGAGGCTGTATCTTATATCTTTACAGGTTATTAACTAAACTGCTTTACAAACTGTTGATAAGCATTTCAGACCGTTCCACCTTCCGTGTAATGAAATGAAACACTGGTTGCCTATGAAACATGTAAAGCTGTGCCGTCATTTAGTTTATTAGAGCGGTTAATAGTGGCACTAACAGAGATGGTTCTGCTTTGCACAGAAACAAAAAACAAAAAACCTTCCCGAAATCCAGTTAATCTATTCGTGGACGAGGTCGTGACAGGACCACGTGCAGTCATAGTGCAAGTATTATTTTCAGGGTTAGATATCATGGGTAGAAATGCCAGTCAGCAGAATACCTCTTCTGCATGTCTTTACTGAATACCTCTTCTGCATGTCTTTACTGAATACCTCTTCTGCATGTCTTTACTGAATACCTCTTCTGCATGTCTTTACTGAATACCTCTTCTGCATGTCTTTACTGAATACCTCTTCTGCATGTCTTTACTGAATACCTCTTCTGCATGTCTTTACTGAATACCTCTTCTGCATGTCTTTACTGAATACCTCTTCTGCATGTCTTTACTGAATACCTCTTCTGCATGTCTTTACTGAATACCTCTTCTGCATGTCTTTACTGAATACCTCTTCTGCATGTCTTTACTGAATACCTCTTCTGCATGTCTTTACTGAATACCTCTTCTGCATGTCTTTACTGAATACCTCTTCTGCATGTCTTTACTGAATACCTCTTCTGCATGTCTTTACTGAATACCTCTTCTGCATGTCTTTACTGAATACCTCTTCTGCATGTCTTTACTGAATACCTCTTCTGCATGTCTTTACTGAATACCTCTTCTGCATGTCTTTACTGAATACCTCTTCTGCATGTCTTTACTGAATACCTCTTCTGCATGTCTTTACTGAATGTCAGGTTTCTGGAATGAGCTTCATTTGGTGCAGAAACGATGAGTCAGGGCTGGAGGGGTTAAAGAGAAAAGTGATGACGATTAATGATGCACACGTGACACAAGAAGCACTCTGACGTGACGCTTATTGGAGCACAATATATTTCATTAACTATATCTGAACGGTGGTCTGAGCAGAACCAACAAAAATAATTTAAAAACATAGACGAGAGGAATAATATATGTGTTTGTTAAAAATTATTCTTGAGACTCACAGTAACATTGCTTCCAGTATCCTATTGCTGTTGAAAATTATTTGGCGGTGTTACTTGTGTTCAAAATCTCACTCCAGTTTTACTGTTGCGATGCTGCATAGGCCTACTAACTGCAGCACTGCGTATTTGTTTGGTCTCAGTGGTTGGAGGTAAAGTAATTATGCTTCTTAGTACATTTTTTTTTGTGTGTGTCATTACTGAATACCCATTTTAAACATGTCATATTAATTATTTTAAACTGCCCTAGATTTATTTTGAAAGGAGGTGCTAGAACCCGTAGCTGTTCTTGATGTATGACCATGGTTAATACATGTGTTTACTTGATTTATATAGCATAGCATTACTGGAAAATCCATTGGCAGGTAGGCTGAAATGAGATATAATTGTTTTTTATGGGTGAGTGGTTTATATGTTGCAATGAAGTATGTGTACAGCTGTGTTTTGAGAAGACCTTAGCTGCGAGGCTCAGAGCAACAATGTTTTGGTTGACCTTTGACATGACCCCGCATTAAACAATGGTTTTCTGGGTAAACTAAATGACCACGTCTTGCTGTCTTTGCCAAATTAATGAGACAATGTCATCTTTAGTTTACACTTCAGTCATAAAGCAACCAAGTGGAAACGCGAGTCAAAGACCGTTAAGCAGCCTCGCGCACAGTTTAAAAGAGAAGGGGCGCTTTCCTCCAGGTTACAACAACAGCAATAATAATAATATTAATAATAATAATGTATGATGCAATGACCTACACACAAGGAAGACATCGCTGATTCCAGCTTCGGACTATTTATTTCCTTTTTATTTAATTCTTATTTGCTATTTATTTATTTATTTATTTATTTATTCATTCATGTATTTATTTTCTAATTTATTTCATTTAATTTCCAACCCCTCACACAAAAAAAGCAAACGTACGGTCTGTACTGTATATCCCTGAGGCGGGTCATTTGGCCGTGACATTCACCAAGCCAATGTTTCTGAGCTTTGTTGCTATAAAAAAAAAACACTATTAATTCTCTGATATCATCTCATCCTCCAAACACTCATGTGCACACTTGATTTCATCAGAACGTTCAGTAACCATCACATTAGCATGCTTCAGTGGAAAATGTGTCTGCCTTTACAAAGAGGCAATCTCTCGAGGGACTCTGTGCAACAATCAGAAACTCCACGGACCATGATGGCTTTTCCTTTTACCATGGTTTTGTTTTCCTTCTTGTGAAAACAATCCCTAATGCATACGCTACCTATACCCCAATAGCTCATTCAGCATATACAGTATGTAACCTATAATGGGCGTCAAAGCATTCATGAAAAGCGACATACAGCAGTTAAAAAAAAAATGAGACAAATGAGGGCTGAGGAAAAATGTAATTAAGAAATTATAATGTACAGTATTTCATGAAGAAATGCTAACAATCAGTCTCAAATATGGAAACAAAAGGGGAGACAGAGGAGTAAAAGAGACTTTAAGTAAAAGTGATGTAGCCCTTTTCTTTACCGTGCGTCTGTGTTGGCTCCTTCCCAAGTTGAAGTGTGACCATGCGACAGAGCTTTGGCTGACTAAGGGCGTCTGAAGGTCACCATCCTTGGTTTTGTCAGTGTGTAAAAACTACGAGGCAAGTACAAACATTTTTTTTGCAAGTCAAGTTTATTTTATATATATACATGCAAGTGGTCCTTAGTTTCATTATACGGTGCATTTTGTAATTGTAAGAACTAATTGTAACTGATAATAATAAACATTAGCCACTTCAAGTTTAGACTAAGCAGAACCTTTTTAATTTAGTGTTTTCAAGTTCTTGTTTAATATGATTTTTGAATGTATTATTAATTAGAGTGAATAATGACCAGTTACAGTAAAAACATGTATAAAGGCTAAATGACCTAATTTGAGATGATGGTTAAAGAGATACTGATTTTACTGTATGCACCAAATAGCTGAGGCTACAGTATGGAAACTGACAATGAAGTGATGAGAGACTATTGTTATCCAGAGAATAAAAGGGACCGTAGAGCAGGAGAAGACAGTATTATCCTGGCAATGAAGTGATGAGAGAGTATTGTTATCCAGAGAATAAAAGGGACCGTAGAGCAGGAGAAAACAGTATTATCCTGGCAATGAAGTGATGAGAGAGTATTGTTATCCACAGTATAAAAGGGACCATAGAGCAGGAGAAGTGGGAGTTCAGCAGTAGGATGAGAAGGGAGTTTGAGCTCAACATTGAACAGATTCACACCCAGCAACAGACTGATAGCAGTGGCGCCACTCCCACTGAAGGAGCTGACCTATTCATTGATAGATTGATTTGAGATTGATTAATTAGAAAGGATACACTATAAATCTCTGTACATCACTGTATCAGATATCATGTTTATTATTGTGTTCTCTGATGTTATGACATCACCGTCCTTCTCAATTGAGATATACCATCTTGCTTATAGTGGTGTCCTGGGAATCCATTTAAACTTCACACAGTTGTACATGAAAAATACAATTCCAATTGAATCAGTTAATATTAAAAGAGGCTAAAATAACTTTCTTTTGGTCTGTAGATAAGAGCCTTGTTTTTTTTTTTTTTTTTTTAAACCGAGCAGTAATTTGTACAATTGTGTACATTATTATTATAGGAGTCTTCATGATAATGCCCTCCTTTCAGATTATTCATGATCCATTTGGTTATCTGATTGTGAAGAGAGAAACACTCATTTCTAATGGGGATATTTTAAATTCAGGGTTTGTAACAAATTAAAAAAAAAAAACCTTTGTGTAATAAATAGACATTATGATGATCACCGTTCAGCAACAGTGCTTGTCTATATGACCCATCTTATATCCTTGCTTTCCAGTATCATAGAATCAATTTTCAAAGCACAAAACACCCCTGCAAGATAACAATAGCATAGGCTGAATTACTTATTTATCTCTGAACAAGCTTATTCGTGTAGTATTTTTCCATTTGTTTTTAATGTATCCATATGTATGTAGTTCATGGTATGAAAGTGTTGCACCTGTATTTTTGGCCTAACTTTGGATAAGAATAAAATAAAAATAGCATTTAGATATACAAACTGGACTTCTTGTAATTACACCGTGTAACAATTTATTTTTTTTTTTTTTTGGTTCCTGGGTAGTAAGTGTTATTTCCTAATTGCTTATGCCTCAAAAGTATAGAAAATGGCTATTATTCCCCACAAACTTTGCATTTGTGACCAGGACAGTGATATTTTGAAATGTACCTATTTTCCAGAACATTCCAGATAGATTCAGTGCTGAGTAAACTTGGAGTAACTTCTAGAACTTTCTAGAACTTTCCAGTAATATAAATAGTAGTATAAATACAGGGGCCTTAAGCCCACCAGTTCAGTTTAATTCCAGCTGCCTAAGTGGATACATATCTGCATTTTTCTGAGATGGCATCAAGGTCATAGGAGACTTCAAAATGATGGCATTCCTGATGGGTCTCCAAGGTGGTTTTACCAAGTTTCCCTGCTATCTTTGCCTTTGGGACAGCAGGGACACCAAGGCGCACTACCACAGGCGGGACTGGCCACAGCAGACCGAGTTCTCTGTGGGGAGGAACAACGTCAAGTGGGAGCCACTGGTGGACCCCCGGAAGGTGCTGATGCCACCACTGCACATCAAATTGGGCCTTATGAAACAATTTGTCAGAGCTCTAGATAAGGACTCGGCAGCCTTCAAGTACCTTCAAGACTTCTTCCCTAAGCTGTCTGAGGCAAAGGTCAAAGCCGGTGTCTTCGTCGGACCACAGATAAAGAAGATCCTGGAGTGCAATGAATTCCCCAAGAAGCTTACTAGTAAGGAGAAAGTGGCTTGGAACAGCTTTGTCGCAGTGGTTCGGGGCTTCCTGGGCAATCACAAGGCCGAAAACTATGTGGAGCTGGTTGAGACTCTGGTGAAGAACTACGGCACAATGGGCTGTAGGATGTCCCTCAAAGTCCATATCCTTGATGCTCATCTTGATAAATTCAAGGAGAACATGGGAGTGTACTCGGAGGAGCAAGGCGAGCGCTTCCACCAGGATATACTGGACTTTGAACGCCGCTACCAAGGACAGTATAACGAGAACATGATGGGAGACTACATTTGGGGGCTGATTCGTGAAAGTGATTTATAGTATAATAGTAAATCTCGAAAAACTACTGCTTTTTTTTGCACTAGTTTTCCTTAGTTTTCAAGCAACACTGCCAAAAAAGTGTTGCTTTAAAGTTAAATTCATAATAGCTCAATCTACTGATTTATTGGTAGTAATTTGATTACACACCATGAAATTAAGTTAATCCCCCTTTAGTGATCTCTCTAAAATGTTATGACATCAAAATATGTCCAGACATAAAAGTAAACTGAAAACTGATATTGTCAACAAAATTAAATTCTGTTTTGTTAAGGAGTTTATAGCTTTTTATGAATGTGCATTGCCCCCAGAAACACCAGTAATAGCTTGCTAATGCCACTGGACACTCCTGATGCCCTGCTATTGCTCATCGAGGGCCTTCAGCGAGTCTGTGCAGGCAGTCCCCTCAGTGTCCCAATACTGATAGACTCAGTACTGATAGCCGTGTACTGCCTTTGTGAGGAAGTGCTGAGCATGAACCGGAGTATGGAGTACAGCAGGAATACTGGCAGCATGAAAAACAATGGCTCTAGAAGAGATCACTGCACAGCAGGAATACTGACAGCACAATGGCTCTAGAAGAGATCTCTGCACAGCAGGAATACTGAGCATGAAAAACAATGGCTCTAGAAGAGATCACTGCAATGAAGAACAGCAGGAATACTGACAGCATGAAAAACAATGGCTCTAGAAGATATCACTGCACAGCAGGAATACTGACAGCATGAAAAACAATGGCTCTAGAAGAGATCATTGCACAGCAGGAATACTGACAGCATGAAAAACAATGGCTCTAGAAGATATCACTGCACAGCAGGAATACTGACAGCATGAAAAACAATGGCTCTAGAAGAGATCACTGCAATGAAAAACAGCAGGAATACTGACAGCATGAAAAACAATGGCTCTGGAAGAGATCATTGCACAGCAGGAATACTGAGCATGAAAAACAATGGCTCTAGAAGATATCACTGCACAGCAGGAATACTGACAGCATGAAAAACAATGGCTCTAGAAGAGATCATTGCACAGCAGGAATACTGACAGCATGAAAAACAATGGCTCTAGAAGATATCACTGCACAGCAGGAATACTGACAGCATGAAAAACAATGGCTCTAAAAGAGATCACTGCAATGAAGTACAGCAGGAATAATTCCAATTGAAGAAAAGAGAGGCATACAATTCCTGAGGAAAATCCAAAACATATGACCCATGGTTTATAATGTACAAAACCAAAAAAACAAACAAACAAAAAACAAACAAACAAAAACCTTCCACAATTTGAAAACCTGTCCACAGGTGTACATTCTAATGGGGTGTTATTTGTACAATTTAATGAGTTTGTGATGTCATGCGGGTTGGCTATGCGATTTCACACTGGTTGACCTGGGTGACAGACATAAGTAAACAATATGCGTATCAATGCCCCAGAAGCAGCTTGTTACAGACGCTTCCATCCAAGCTTCTCTAGATTGAACCGTCAGTTCAAATGTTGAATAGAGCAAATGCTTCTTCATCCCTGCTGCAATCTGGCTCATGGTGTGTGTCAGGCAACAAAGATATGGCTGAACAGAATAAACAACAACGTTTCTTGCGGAACTGAAACCTTCATTCAGACTGTGGCTGTTTGTTATTTTGTCAGCCGTCATGCATTTTGTCTCGCTCAACCCGGGGCAAAGCGTGTCAACCCACATCCTGAGGTGGGTCACTGGGACCTGGGTTAACCCGGGTACGACCCCAAGGGGCTTATCTAATTATGATATGCAGTATATTTTGTGTTGGTATACAGAGAGTTTAATATAGGACTGCATTTCATCGAGATTCTATTTGAGTAATTTAACTAAACTGTAATTGAAAACCAAAGTGATTCATTCACTCTTCTGACTTCAGAATTATAAATTATGCCCTTTTTTTGCACTGGCCAGAATGCAACTATCATGTATTATATCAATACAAATCTGTTTTTAAAATGTTGGTTTTAGTGAAATACTAAAGTTGTTATACCATCCTTGATAGTTTGTTCTGTATCAGATACCTTTTTGATTAACACAACGTAATCTGCCAATTTTAGCCTATCAAATGAACAGTGTCTGCACCTAACCTCCAGTTCTAGCTTTGTCACAGTTACAGAAGCACATGACCTCAGGCAGTTCTGTGATAATTAACTTTTGTGACAGCATTACGACAATCTTTTGCTTTCATCACTGTCTATGCTGCTTTCCAGAACTCTGCCGACTGCTCCGAGTTGTGCACACACTTTTAGAGGTATGTATTCAGCTCAAGTCAGTCTGTGGGAAGATATACACTCTGTGCGAGAGACCTGTGAACTCAGCCATCAGGAAGGAGTTTTGCTCCATTATTAATGACCTGAACATTCAAAGTGACCTTTACTTCAGCCTGTATTGAATCAGCAGATGTGAGAGAAACATGCCCACAGGAATACCCCTTAGACTGGGCAAAGAAATGAGAGAAAGAAAAAAGAAAGAAAAAAACAAGGGTTTCTTTTCCTGGAGCTCTGTGAAAAATTATTAATTTGAGGTGTCTTCACAAAGGGACTTCACATCGAATCTTTTGTTTTACTGCCCTGATATATTTGTATGGTGTTTACAATCATTGTAAATGGTTCTTATTCCAATGACTTCAGGTCCTTTCATTGGAGTTCAGGAACTACTCTTCAGTCTTGGTTTCCTGCCACAGATACCTGTAATTCGGGCCAGTGTCTGTATAGAAGTTCGAGCCCATGCCAGTGAGTGCTCTGCCACTTTGAGTGCTTTTGTTTTGTTGGCTATGTGCTGCGGTGCATGAGAGGGTGCAAGTGCTTTCTAATATGAAGGCAGTTCGGATGGTCTAGAATACTTGTCTATGGCAGAAAACAAGAACCTCACACCTGCTGACGTATCAAAAACCAACATGAGTCAGAAGCACTCAGGAGGATTGCAAACATCAGAGAAAGATATGAGGCGGTAGAGAAAAGCAAAGAAAATTCAAATTGAAGCTACTAACTCTAATATCTATTTGCCTTTATTTATCTTGATCTTTTATAATTGTGCTTGTGCGCCTGTGTAAACTCAACACTCAGTTATAACACAACACTCGGTTATAACACAACACCCGGCCCTACCTGCTCTTGAGAGCACTTCATCAGCAGCAGGAATTCCTTTTCAGTATATTGTTTTTGATCAATTGAATACAGCCCAATATGTTAATATATGCAAGCATCATTTGTTATTGTACTTTTTATGGCAGCTCCCTGGTTGCCTATTTTAAAGCATTGGATTATGTAACCTCTAATGTTTCAATTTAGAATCTGATTTTTTAACCCTCTGTGGCCCACAATTTAATAACACTGGTTCTTTATAGAACCTAAACAAAAAAAGGATTCCAGAAAAAGCATGCTTCTATAACAAGTTGCTATAGGGTACCAAAAATAAACTGAATTACTGAACAGTATGGTGGTCCCTGTCCAAAAGAAGAGAACCCCGAAATATATAAGTGAATGAATCACGTTTTGGTTGTTCCTATTAGAACTTGAACAGCTTCCCACAAAAGTTCTGGAGTAGCTTCTAAGGTCAATCTATTTATTTTCCCACCTTTCGCTTACTTCTTTTTCTGATGCTTACAATCATTCTCAGTGGTCCTGAGCGCCTTGCTTCTTTAGAGAACTTCCCTTTCCAAAGGGAATCATATGATGTGGTGACCTTTCACCTCTGCTGGCCCCACTTTCTTTATACTAATACTGTGGGACGAGCAACATTGAAAGGGCCCAGCAACTAGGGTTCTACAGGCACATATAACGTGAGGTGTATTCTGAAACAAAGAGAATTATTAAAATATAATATTGGAACAACAGAACTCAGAACTACTCGGAATGATCAGAAAAAAGGTAAGGGAGAGTTTAAAAAATAAATAAAATAACATTTGATTTTCTTTCCCTTTAATTTACTTCCAGTTCTTGAGGGTCTCATCTTTTGAACAGATTCCTAATAGTGTGGTTTTTAATTCACCCACGTGTTTATAATCCATTGTGAGGAGGTTTATGACATTTTGGTCAATGGGGGTAAAACAGCATTTAATCATATCTCAGCTATAAACCAGTGGAAACACTATAGTCTGACCCGAGGATAAGGTGCAGTTTATTAAATCTATCTCTCTCTATAGTCTGACCCGAGGATAAGTTGCAGTTTATTAAATCTAGCTCTCTCTATAGTCTGACCCGAGGATAAGGTGCAGTTTATTAAATCTAGCTCTCTCTATAGTCTGACCCGAAGATAAGGTGCAGTTTATTAAATCTATCTCTCTCTATAGTCTGACCCGAGGATAAGGTGCAGTTTATTAAATCTAGCTCTCTCTATAGTCTGACCCGAGGATAAGGTGCAGTTTATTAAATCTAGCTCTCTCTATAGTCTGACCCGAGGATAAGGTGCAGTTTATTAAATCTAGCTCTCTCTATAGTCTGACCTGAGGATAAGGTGCAGTTTATTAAATCTGCTCTTTTGGTTTGTTTGCATTGCCGCAAGGGTCTTTCAGAAAG